>NC_141853.1:2822599-3122599 GCF_024713525.1 Acromyrmex echinatior
GGAAGCTGATGAACTCAACGTAAGATGTATATGACTTTCCCATTATCGGATAGAAGCAGATGTGTTTCGCAATTATCATTGTGAAAGTAGTTTCTTCTTAATAATTATGAATTAATATACATATATAACATATTATCAAAAAAGAGTCACAAACTTTAAGAGCATAAAATAAGTAATAGAACAAAAAATAAGTCAAAAAGGTCTAATAAACATAAGTTCGGAAACGAATGATTGTCAAGATATTTTTTTGTTTAAAGAATGCATTTCCTTCAAATCGACTTAATGATAATGTAACGCAGAAAAAACGAATTTGCTGTTTATTTTTTAATTGCTTTTATTTATTTTTATTATTTTTAAAGTACATGTTCAAAGTCTCCATTTTCTATATCCAAACAAGCTTTATATCTTCTAAAAAAAAATCACCCTCATTCTCTCAAAAATTTGAACAGATACTTTAAAAATAGTAAAAATAAATAAAAGTAATTAAAAAATAAACATTAAACGCGTTTTTTTGCGTTATATTATTATTAAGTCGATTTGAAGCAAATGTATTGTTTAACCCTGTATACCCTGTATAAATAATTGGCGAGCAGCCTATTATTATCTGCATCATATCGTAGTGCAGAGCGTAGAGTGACCTGCATGATTGCCCTTTGTGTCAAAAATCCAGCATTCAAATCTACCCAGCACATTTTATTTGGTCATCACCCCTTGGAAAGCAATAATAAATCTCCGAGGATATCTTTGCCGTTTGGATTCGGCGTTAAAAAAAACTGTAGATCCCATATATCAGAATAGGAAAAGTTGGAAGAGGCCGATATTCAGCAGTGGATGAAATTAGGCTAATATAGATATTATACATGTATAGTTATGTCCAAAATTATTAAGCAGTCTATTAATTAGCGATTTTCTAAAAAATAACAAATTATTTTTCTTTTAATGATTTTAGGAATTAGTTGAGATTCATGCTTGTAGGTGTATTTTCTTAAAATTTTTGTTGCATAGATGTGTTTAAAATGTCATGCTAGTATATATGATTTTTAAATAAAAAAAATAGGATTATGATATTGTAAATTATCGATCCACAAAGTCTTGATTTCAATTTCATACAATTAAATATTTATAAGTTCACTTAAAGAAAAAGAAAATGCACTTCAAAACAAAACTTACAAATTGCAATTATGAAAGAATGGCGATAAGTAATAAAATTCACTTGCAAAAAATTAATAGAGTATAAACATGTTCAAAATTATTAGGTATCCTTATAAATTTCTTGATATATAGAAATAAAACAAAGTTTATTTTAACAATTTTATTTATTAATAAAATAAAAAATAATTGCAGAAGTTATAAAACAAAAGAAAAATGTAATCAAATATTAAATATTGCTAACAGTTGTATTAATAAATAAAATTGTTATTAATATTTAATAACAATTTTATTATACTTTTCTTTCATGTTATAACTTCTTCAATTCTTCTTGGTTTTATTAATAAATAAAACTATATTAAAATAAACTTTGTTGTATTTATTTCGATCTATATATTAAGAAATTTATAAAGATTTTAAGAATACTTAGTAATTTTGGACATGTTTATACAATTATTCTGTTAATAAAACAGAATCGCACATATCAATTAGTGTTCGTTTAATCATAATGAGTATCTCATTTATTCGTATCTTCCGTGATATCCTTTCTATTGCAAAGCAGTCTGAATCTTTCGAATTTGGATTACGAGCTGCGCAATGAGCTGGAACAATCTCACCGCAAGTACCCGTATCCGTGCTCAAAACCATCATGATCCTCTTGTTGAAATACCTCGAACTCGCCAGACTGCACTGATCGTGCTTTGTCAGCTGGATCGACGTCTGAGGCATTAATACATATCCCCGGTATACATCCCGCCCTCATCTACTTCGGAAGAACAAGCAATCGCCGACCTCGCGTATCTCAGGATACAGGCTCCATACCACGAGTGCGCGACTCTAGCTACCGTTAATATCGGATTCTTCGATGCAATTTACGAGGGAACGCCGCGAATTCAAGGAGGTCGTTTAATCCGAAGCCAAATAATCGCACGAAAGCCGTGTCGTGGCTCGTACATTTCGTGGAATGTTTTCTAACCCTGTGAATCCTTTCAAGGAATATCACGTCTCATCTCATTATTCGGCCGAGTCTTCGCGTGTATTCGTTGAAAAGATATTAGGAAGCTGCAACTATGCGATAAAATACCATGCTATTTTACAATGTTTAATAAGATTCTTGGTTATTGCTTCAGTACAAAAATGTTTACAAGAAACAAGTATATTAGTTAGAAATTACCAAAAAGAATGTTAATTAAAAAATTTCTTTATCTTACTCTCTAGAGAGTAATAATAAGAATATATAGTACGTAGATATAGTAAAAAGAAGCTACAGCATTAAACGGATAAAAATCATGACATTTAATTAATTTACTCGTAAGAGAGAAAATGCAAGAGCGAAATTTAAGAGAAATTTATCTCCAAAAAAATAGTAAACTCAAAGTTTTAAGAAGAAAAATCTATAAATCTTACTTATATGTAAGTACAACAGCTCAAATCACATAATAGTATAGAACCATAAGAATTAATAATGAACATTACTGGGGAAGTAATTCTCAACGCACGTATCCAACGAGCTAGCCATCCCACTAAAGAGCGCAAATAAATTTTCTCGCAAGAAATACGGTCCTGGAAATTCGATGTTCCGTCTAACTACAGTGCGGTGAGAGTAAAAATAGCCGTTTTATTGTTGCGAATTAGTGAGGCGTAATAAATTGAAACTTGTAGCAGCGAAATTTTTCTAACTAAGCCCGATATTTCTAAGGCATGCGCGGGAATAGGCAAAAAAATACGAGGACGCTTTCCATCATTAGAAAATTACTGTTATACTAACGGAAACTCCTACTGCGACAATATTTTACACCTCTATAGGAACAGACGGCTTTAGGGAACGATAAAAAGTTTTCGCGAAAGAGCTTGACGCTTTTTATGGTTTCACCGACAATATATCTTCGAGAATATAACGTTGTAACTCGATCGAATCTGGAGAAGTCGTGGCTTCTTACGGTTCCTAATTAATGACCGGAGAGAGGGAAGAGCTATCGGAAGCAGCGCGAAAAAGAAAGATTCTAACAACGGTTGAATGCATAATTTTTAGTGGAAAACGGCGGCATTATTTCCTAAGGCCGATGAGAAAGGTCGCGTGGGACCGGAAGAGGGAAGAGGCGAGGTGAGGTACAGACAACGAGAGAGATCGCGGAGGTGCGGGAATACTCTGGGGTTAGTTCCAAGCGATTTGGCTCTCATGCGATTTAACACGAGAACTATTATAACTCGATATAGATATAACGCGGTTGGTGCATCCCGTCTCTCGCTTGTGCACATATATAATCGCCCGCGCGCGTGCACGTAGATGTATACGAGCTCGCGCTTGCGGCACACATTATCGGTCGTGCTCGTCTCTGTGGTGCCATCGCATTATTATGTGCCACGACTACGACTGTAGTTAGCGTACCATTGTAGTTTAAGCCTTGGAGAACGGAGTGCGCGCGCGAAAGCTCTGCTTGCGAGCTTAGACATTTTCGCGTATTCGCCAATGTGATGTATATAAACGCGACACCATATCCTGTGTCGAGAATATATTATACAAGTACAGGTTACTCTATTCTCTCTGTCTCTCTCTCTCTCTCTTTCTCTCTCACAGCACCATCGTTTCGATTAACATATGTGAAATGATCAAACTAACTCGTCGAACTCGTTTGCGAAAGATATTTACGCTCATTTACAAACGTTTATGAAATTAACTGAGCATTTGTCATATTTCTGCGACGGAAAATCGAATACTTGAAATCCTGCTCACTGAGAGAAAAGTTTTTGATATTTGTGTAATTTATTACCATAATTAAATTATAATTGTTGTTGTTATTATAATGTTGTAATAATAATAGCTGCATGTACAGTTCTATTAACAAATATATGTAGTTATAGTACCAAAAATGATTGTAAATTATAATTACTGTTATCATAATATAATGGCATATTACTACAATTTAACTTGTTAAATTCAGAGGTGCCAAATGATTTACGGGTTATCGCCATATCGTAATCCATTGCTAATATACCAACGTTTCGTGAATCTTGCCTCTCCTGTTCATTTCATCAGAGCGAGAGTTCACTGACTTGTTAAATTATAATTTAATCCTTAAATAATTCAATGTGAATTATATATATATAATTATGTATACATATATATATATATATATATATGTATATATTTTTTTATATTAGTTTATTAGTTTAGCAGAAACGCCTATCTCATTAATAGGGGACTTTCCTTTATATATATATATATATATATATATATATATATGCATATATACCACATTCGTAATCCTTCAAACGAATTGATGCCAAATTGGTTTTCCGGACTTATAAACACAATTAAACTACTGTATTAATAATATCATGAATTAAATTAAATTAACAAATAATTTTTAATAATAATTTAATATTTAATCAAACATCATATTAAAAAGATGTTAACATGCTGAAAAATTGTAAATAAATAGGCATTATAAGTATTTCATTTCTAATATTGATTATGTTCTCACATGTGCGGTCTAAAATAAAGATTCTTAATATTATTTATAATTTAATCATTCTTTACGTCAACATATTTGTTAATAGAACCGTACATATTTATTATTGCTAATATTATATCAAAAACTATGGTAACATATAATTACAGTGACAAATACTAAAAACTTTTCTTTCAATGCTTACAAAATATAAAGAGTTTCAAGTGTGTTTAATAAAACTTCGCTGCTTTTTCATTTTTCTCTTTATATTCACCGAATAGCTACGATCTAAGCAGCAAACAAACTGCGCTTGATCGGTTCAGATCAGTTCACATAATATTGCATATACCTAGAGAGTTTTTCGTCTAAAGTTAAACTGAATTCAGTTGCACTGAACGGACTCGGTTCTTAACGCGACGCACGGGGGTCGTACACGGAAATGGGGGTTGTCGTAGTTTTCGGAATTGCTTGAACTTGCTTTCTCTTATAGCGTTCCGTATTGTCTGCGACGAGCTTCGTTTTCCCCCTCACCATTGTGCTGTAATAATTATTTAATGGCGGCAAAGTAGGCGAATGAAATTAACAAACTATTGGAAGTAATTAGATCCTCGACGGAGCAAATTAAATGGCTTGCGCTCGACGAGCTATTTAAATGATTATCCCCGGCCTTTATCGTTAGCACCATTCCGAGCAACCCCTTTCTATCCTTCTGCTTCCTATGGTAAAACCGTCTTAGATACGACGAGCACCCAATAGTGAGAGAACCGAAGCTAATTATTCCGACAACTATTTCGAAGTTTACGACTGTCGATCGGAATGTCTTAGCGCGTGGAACGAAATGCACGGCCGAATATTCGCGCGAGTTCCTCTCTACTTCTCCGTTTTCTTTTTCTAGAACTACTAATACTACTTTCTACTACCAGCATTTCTACGTACGCGAACGTGCCCAGGAATACCAATCGAAACACAGCACAAAAGTCCTGTCAGAACTCAAAAGTTCGCGCGTACCATAGAATGAATTTTCTTCCGTGTTTTATTTCTTCGGGAGAAAAGAAATGACGACAGTTTAAGCGACGCACACTACATCAGATTGAAAGAAATGCTAAGGACAATTAGGAATATTTGCGTAGAAATCAGTTCTCGTCTTTAATCCAGAACGCGATTCGAATAACAGCGGAATAAATAACTGCTGTCCGTTCTGACGTTTCAAGAGAAACTTATCTCAATGAAAACTATTTGAACTACGCCTAGATAGACGACACGTTAATGTACAAAGCTGCACGAAATCAGTGGCAAGGCTATGTGGTAACAAAATTTTAATCACGACCCACCGCCGGACTCTCGTCCCGACAAAGCAGAATATACGTGACCACCGTCCTGACGAAATAGTACAAAACAAGCGGAATTGACTGCCGGAGCAGGGATCTTGCGCTATTCTGACTCGGCGTGACACAATCAGAATACGGCTTCACGAGGGAAGATCAAAGCGGCTCATGGGCACGCGATGTGTGTACGTTGCTGGATCAACGGCACCGAGTGCCGCGTGTGTGACTAACATAATCAAGCCGTGCGAGACATCAGAGCCAAGCCAAATTAGCGTTATAACTTTGTCGTAGCTATCACGATCTCATACATCGGTGATGAAAAATACGAATACAGAATACGATATCGCGAAATGTAACGATTGCATTAAAAAAAAACCTGTAATTAACGAAGTTATAATTAAAAAAAATATATGCACTAAGTCAATGAGAAATATCATTATCAGAATTAAAAATTTCTAGTAGCGTGCATCGTATCACGTGCACGTACATATGTATGTATAGTTTCAAAGCGGTTATCTAGGCCAGGCTGTTTTTTTTGCAATAATCACAAAGAATGACAATTTAAATATCAATTTCGTGATTTACGTTAAACAGAGGTCGACACGAGAGATGACACTGTAATATTTGAATGCCAAAGGCGGCGATTCATGTGGTAGAATTTAGTATATGACGCATGTTTGTATCTCTGTCCGCGAGCATAATGATTAGACCATCACGGTTGAACAACAGGGTATTGCGAACCAGCAATAACAAAGGGACATCATAACCGACCAATTTTAGTGCTCTTCCACTGTAACACCCACGTATTGACCGATGCTTTGACCGTACTCAACTTTTACAATGGTAAAGCATTATTGATTGCAATCGGGTTCACCATTTCGATAGCCATAAAAATATTATGGCTCATAGAATACTCATCGTCGATAATGCAATGCTGATGCACTATTTATTATACAGTAACTTCACGTTGCTATGCTATGCTACGCTTCCACAGAGTAGAGTGGAAATTTATTATGTTGTGGCAATAATCCTTTGAAAAGGTTTAGCAATGACAATGGATTTAGTAATAATAAACATAAATACAATATAATTGACAATTTAGTATAATAATAATAATAATGAAGTTACACGGAAAATGTGTTTTGAATAATAATTAATAAAAATTTTAATCGAATTTTTCCCTAAATAGAAATAGTGTAAGAATGCAAGGATTTTCTTAATTAGAATGTTGCATGAATCATTATCGTCGTAAAAATAACACATCACCACTTTCTGTTACCAAATGCTTAACACATGATTAATTTGTAATAATTGCAAATTTAAGGCTTTGTAAATGTATCTTTGCGAATATTCACAATCATGTTTGGTTGGTCGATCCTAATTTGAAACATATAGAAACTGTGGGCAGAAGCATGGAAAACGAGAGAAGTTTCGTCGACAACCCTCGGAGAATGTACCTTACAAAGCAGCAGACGTGGCAAGAGAGAGAAGGGTAATGGGGGGAGGCCGCACCAGAGGAGAGCAGGAAATTACGTCTCCGGACATCCGTTCGTTCGGCTTCAGAGCGCTATGGCACGGATCTTGAGAGAAACCGGCGGCTCCTTTAGAGGGCGAGTGCAAAGGCGAGAAAAGGCCAACAGGGCACGAGCAGGAGTCAGGAAAGGGCGGCAAAGAGAGAGAGAGAGAGAGAGAAAGAGAGAGAACCGTAAGGAAGGCCGCGACCCGTCCATGACCAGGAGCAAGACTACGGAAGAATACTGGGACACGAAGAAGAAGGAAAGCGGAATTGGTTGCAGTGAATATACCTGACATTCGTCTTTATCTAAGTGTACTTTGGGAATGCAACCGGTGTAACGAACACGGACACGTACTTGCTGACGCTTTACTTACATTCGGGCCGAGCAATCACGTATGAAACGCTATACCCTTACAACGACTGACCCGTATAACACTTGTATCGAACACGCGCGAATACTATAACGTTTATCTCGTTTTACTGAAACAGAGATCGCTATTTCTTCGTGAAGAGCAAACGATCCTTGATTGTACAGCTCCGAGTACATTCCGCCTATCTCGGCGCTAATACGTTTCTGTGATTGCGGTGCCTACTTGAAGGCACCGCACTGCGAAACGTTCGCTCTTCGGTCTATATAATGACAAGCAAAGTAAACCTCATCGGTTTCGAGTACTCATTTACCGCAAACTATCCTAGTCTGAATTAGTTTCGAGTCACCCTCGAGCGTCTTTCCTAACGTAAGATAGTCGCTATAATTACCTCAGCTATGGAGAGGTTGGCGGCAAAGTTGACGTTTCTTGACGTCGATACTCTTCGGACGATTAACCTTATCGTTCGCTCTGAGCAATGGGAATAGAGACAGCAATACTACTATGAGTTTTCGCTAATTCCTCATAATGTAAGTCCCGGATTATGATGGTAAATTGAACCGAGACATTCGATCAAAGCAATATCAGAAGCTATCGATCTAATTCTTCATCTGTCTCTTCTTTATATAATCGAAAATTTTTCACATGACCCTATTTAGTCACCCTTCTCGCTGTTTTTCCAGCTGGTAGCAACGGAACAAAGATAAATGTTCGCGTACCAATACACGCTGTCTTATGTACACTGATGCGACAACAGAAGCGTGAAATGCGAGGTGATTTATCAGAGAAATTTGTTCCACGATATTTTATTCTTCCTTGTTGCCAATTAGAACATGACAATACGATTGAAAGAATTTATCGCGCAAAAAAGCCGCAAAAAAGAGATTTTTTTACGTAAATAAAAATAAAATGAGCATTAAAGTAATACAACTATATATTGTAATAAAAATTGCAGTTTCGTTTCATATAATAATAAGATAATAATTAATTTGTTGCTCTAATATATGTATATTAGAATCTCGAATATTCATGAGATTTTTGTTCATTGATTAATTTTCTGGACATCAGATTTCGAAATCTTTCTTTATTGTGAAAGAATTAAATTGTTCTAATATTTCATTTCAAGGTACTGCTAACATACTTAAGAATTAAGAAATAATCTAGACAAATAATCTGCGAATCCAGATATCGTCTCTTTCTCGTTGTATAGTGAAAATTTTCATGTTATTTCAGCGATAACGTCGTAAAGCGAAAGTCGTAAGCGACTACGAATCACTGACATTCAGACGATCCGAGGAGTTGAAAGTAAATCTCTCATAATAGTCATAATTATGACTGTAGGACTCTAAATGCATTCGGTATCGCCATTTTCTGGATTTAAAAGTAGACGCGAAATATTGAAACAAATCTCTCATGCGAACAGAAAGACATAAAGAAAGACAGACGAAACGAGACAAAGAAAAAAATACAAAAAAATATACAGGAGTAAGACAATACCGTATGGAAAGTTTTCAAATTTGTTGACCCGTATTCTCGAGTGAAAACAAAAAAAAAATATGGCAAACGATAAAAAAAAGATCGCCACAAAATAGAGCCACATATTTTTTCTTTTAACAAAATAAAATAAAATAAAATAATAAAAAATCAAATCTCAATTGAGATAAATCAAAACAATAGATTTATGCCTTTTTGAGTTAAATACAGAATGTTGGTGAAAGATAATTTATTCAGTTACTTAACATCTTGTCTCTTGGCCATTTCTATCCAAGCTTCGAATCCTTTTCGGTGTCAATCAATGATATATGGTGTCAATCAAATGTATCGTTCCAACGAAATTATTACACTTCCCAGTATACCTAATGATCATTAAAGCGCATAAATATGAGATGCTAACTACCCAACGTAAGAATTATCTGAACATTTGTGCGTTTTAACAAAGATCATCTGGAGACACTGGTAGTATCTCAACGCTAAACATGGCGCGAGACACTGACTTATCACACCGAGAAGTGTAATGATTTCGTTGGAACGATACATTTGATTAACATCATATCATTGTATTGACATTAAAAAGAATCCAAAGCTTGGATCGAAATATACGGCCAAGATGTTAAGTAACTAAATAAATTATCTTCACATCAACATCTCATGTTTCCCCTCCTCAAAAAGGCATAAATTTGTTATTTTAATTTTTCTTTTAAATTGTAAGAAACTCTAATTTTTACTATTCTTTTTCTCTTTTTTAAATGATGACGTATTTCGAATAGATAAGCAAATAGAATCGTCGTTACAAAATAATGTTATTTCAACCAAGTAATGTAGTTTCAAACTAGATATCGCTCCTATTGGAATATCCGCTCGTCTCATTCTCGTTATTCCGTCTTTGCGTCGAGAAGTAATAACTAGAAGTGGGCAAATCTCGAAAAGCTCCGAGAGTCCGCGTGGCTAAATTGAACGGGAGGACGAGAGGCGAGAATCGAGGTAAAATTGACTCGCTACCTCTCGAGAATGACCGGATCGATTAGACTTCGTCGAGACGATGACAGGAACATCGTCGACGACGACAGCTTCGGGAACATCTGTGGTTCGACGTTCTTTTATGATTCGTCGAACAAGAGAACAAAGAAAGCGGAAAAAAGAACGGACCGATTGGACATGCCGTTGGAAAATCTCACTCGTAACTTCTTATGAAAAAAGCTTCGTATCCAGAAAACCCATTGTTCGCGACCAACGTTTAGCTTAAACGCTCGTGTTTCAGACAAAAAGACTTGTACCTCTCTATCATATTAATTAAAGTTTCCAGTCACAAACGTGCGCGTATAAGTGAAATATTAATCAACGCGCAAACATAATAATAAATCATAATAACGTGCATAAGATTGACGAGATATTTCTCTCGCAACCATTCAAATACTCAAAATACATGGTGATCCATTAAGTCTACGAAACGAGACGCGCGTAATTGTTATCCGGCGCAAGCTGTTTATTGGTGTTTCTCTTCACCGCGAATCTCGCTACCTGACGGTTAAATTCTAGAACGGCGCATTCAGCGTCGCGGACAAAAGCGTCACATCTGAAAACGCGAAGCACTCACCTTGGGTTGCCACGAAGAGCAGCATGGTGAAGAGCGTTGAAGCCATTGTTGTTGGTGAGGGTGATGTCTGCGGCGTGGTCCAACAACAGAGCCAACATGTCATCCCGTTTCTTAGAGATCGCATCGTGAAGAGGTGTGTCACCTTCGGAGTCCTGCAACCAAGAAAATATTCTTCTGTCACGTATATTCCATTTTCCAATAATTAGAATACATGAAAATAAAACATGCTAAAATTCCGATAAAAATAAAATAGATATTCGTGTAACACAATGCAGAATTTAATTAATCACTTCAATGAGATTATAAGTATTAACAAATAAATTTAAAAAAATCCTTTTTACTTGTTTGCATTGTTAAATTAAAAAATTATTAATTTTTATTTATTCATTTAAAATACTTTAGTTTTCAAAATAGTTTAGTTATTTAATATATGTATCTTTTTCCGAGAGGTAATATTTTTCGCAATAAAATTAGTTACGGATTTCAAAATGTTTAAAGATTATTATAAAAATGCTTATGAGCATCAATAATATTAAATTGTCAATTAATTAAATTTGTAATATTATTATTCTAGTTCTGTTAGGATTGCGTTTTAACACTAAAAATAAATTCGAGGCAGTTTGCAGGATTTATGATATATAAATACACATGAAATTGTTCCAACACTATAGATCCAGCTTGACCTTTATTTTTTAATGATTGTGTTGTTCACATCGCGGTCTAATATGATACTTGAATTTGCATATTTTTTTCCACGTATGTTATATGTCAAACACATAACGCACGTATGTCCAATACTATGCGCATTCCGATAATCTATCGTTTCCCTCTGTTCCACCAGAATCGTTAATCTTTTCAGGATTTGTAAGTCGTTTTTAACCGAAAAGAATTCAAAGACAGGATCACCGTAGATAACGAGTGGAACCGTACTATTCACCTGGATTCTCTACAGAACTGGATCAATGCTTCGGCCAGTTTTGGCTCCGGCGGTTACGATTCGAACGATACCTATGAGCTTCAGTTGGCGATAAAACGTACGGAAACAGGGGCCATCCATTAATGCCGAACAACGCAGTACGAACTCGTCGCTAGCAAACAAATGGATGAACGAACGAACGAACGAGTGAACGAACGAACGAACGAATGAACGAATGAACGAACGAGCGAGCATAGGAATAAACACTACAACATGGGCCGATGTAACGCGTACAGTTCACAGACAATGCAAGTATTTGCGTTTGAAAACACGCGTGATAAGAATGATAGACTTTAGAATAGCTGCCACAAAAGCTTTTAACAAGCGCTTGAAAAAAATAATTCTTTTCGCTGTTAGTAGTAATTCTGTCGTTTCAAGTATAACAAATAAGGTTAAATATTTTCATTCAAATTATGAATCTACTAGATTGTCTCTTTGGGAAAAAAAAATTTTACATACTCTATGCCGTCGATGCCCAACGACAACAATAATTCACTCGATGAAAAGGCGATATCGGAGAGTATCGTTTTTACGATAAATCGAAAACGACGAAGCGTAAAATAGCATCTGCGACAAGCTCATGACGATGCTCGCATTCCGGCGTAAAAACTAGGAAGAGCGAAAAGCTTCCGCGACATCAGCCATTGCCGGCTGCGTAAATAATAGGGCATCAGGCACAGATACTTTATGGGATCAGTTGGAAAAATCCTTTGTATAACTCCAATAACCGTGGAGGATAAATCTGCCGGCGCTGTCGAGAACCGCCGGCGCTATCTCGCGCTATAAATGCTGGCCATGTGTCACGCCACTAGGTAAGGGTAAAGGTGAGAAAGAGAGAGATAAAGAGGAAGAGGGAGAAGTAGCGGGAAAGGTGGAAAAGAGAAGGGAGGAAAGCTGAAAACGGAAGCAAAGCGAAGAGGAAAGCGAGAGGTCAAAGGAAAATGCCGTCGAGGCGAATAGGACTAGTTGGGAACAAAGATCGTGCGACAATCGCGGGACCTTGTCTTATTTACCTCGTCGTAGAATCTCGTCCATTATTCTTGGCTATTATTCTTGTCGAGAAAAAGTAATCAAGAGAAATAGCGCGATGTAATAGCGTTAATTATTTCATAAATGCGCAATTAAACGAACAATTTTGCAAGCTACAATATAAAAATTGCAATTTATAGAAGAATTTATGAACTTTTACAAAGTTCGAGTAATCAGTTCGTCAATGATTGTTACCTACTTTCGATAACTACGATGGCTATGGTGACTGTCGACGGCATCCTTGATTTCTAAAGATTACAACGACTCAGCCGCGAACAAAGATTTGTACGAGAGAGACGAGAAAATAGTAGGTCCCTGGATGCGGACTTTCAATTTGCGACGCTGACGTGCTCTTTTCCATCGATGTGGTCCTTCTCCCATTCGATGTCCTCGCTGTTCCTTCTGGGAAAGGGTTTGCATTATAACCCCTCTTCTCCGCTCTCTTCCGAGCCATCCACCTTCTTTATATCTCGCCGCCGCCCACTCGTTTAAGTCCAACAAATGACATTCGATTCATACCACACGCGCCACAGATAGCGTTCAAATAACTTGCGAAAACTTTAATTTCAACATTTCTCTTCTTCGTCCACACATTCGACCGCAATCGTTTCATCGTCGCGATTCACCGCCGCCGGCCATCTCAGGCATCACGATCCGTTTCGAGACGCTCGATCATTCTTAAGGCCGACAAATTGCAGAGACTTGTCAAACGTAAGAAGTACAAATGGTCCTTGCGCGGATTCTTTGTCACATATCATTGTAGTTTGCTAGATAACGTGGTTAGAAATATAAAAAAAACTATCTACGCGACAATAATGCTACTAGCTATTTAATAAATTGAGAACGATAAAGACAATCGGAAGGCCAAATAAACGTTTTCGTATATTTGTTCCGCAAAAGAGCATGTTCCTCAAATTTGCTTTGGCTAAAACAGATACCTGGCGTCGGTGTTCGTTGCTATCGGTGACGCTATGTACAGATCAGGTAAACGAGCCAGCGAAATGAGAAAAGACAACAGCAACAGCGCAAGCGAGTAGCCTGGAAGTGTGGATGACAATCAGCATCGGTGTCGAAGCTAGGATAAAGGGGAAGTAGAGAGGGAGGAGGGGCAAATCGACGACGAGGACGGGAAGTCGAAGCGAGTTGATTGCACCGCAAATATTGACATCGCTAATTCTTCCCCAGACCCGTCGTTGGGCTCGTCGAAGACGACGAGCTAACTAATGAGAGCTTTAAGACATCAGCAAGACGTAAAGCAAACTTAGATTTCAAGTGCTGTTGTCACTCGAAATCGGAGGAACAGTCATTCAACGTGACTGACGAATACAACGTGGCGAAGCATCTCCATTGTTACAGTACAGAACTAATAGTATTTCAAGTACCGTCACTTCTTATAACACAAATGTGCCGGAATTAAATTGCGTGGCTACTTAATGTTAGATCTACAGGCTACGCACTATCACTACATTCCATGTATATTTGTATTTCCGTTGATGAAACAATTTTCAAATATATACAATACATTACAATATTACATAATTCAGTATTTCAATAATTTACGAAACTTCCATACTATTCATTCTTTGATAAAGCAATCCATTCGAACAAATGTCGAATCGAATTTTAGTAGTTTGACTATCCGCTCGAACGAGCTTTTAGATCACATCCTCGTCAAATCTAATGTAACTAGGAACGATCGCAAAGGCGAATCCTGCAGCGTCCACCGAATAAGCTTAACTCCTTTTTCAACGACGATCGATGGCGATTTCGCTAAGACCGAATGAGAAGGGATGAAGGAAAGACGCGAGTAGAGATAGAGAAAGAAAAAGAGAAAGAGAAAGAAGAGACATCCCTTCCGCTTTCGTTGTTAAATCATCCCCCGATTTCTTCAACTGGAGAAGAAGAGGGTAGGGGGTAGAATAGAATTCGAGTCGTGACGGGAGTCTGGGAAGATAATGCAGACCGTGAGAAAACGGGACGGAGCATCCTCGAAGTCCGCGCCCGCGCTTGATTGCAACCAACCTTTCTCACCCAGCGTTTCTACTTTTGAGGAGGAGACCCGGGGATTCCTTTGGCCGATGTACCGAGGAGACGGGATCGAGTAAAGGCACCTCGCAAAGACAAGAACTGTATGCGGGTCGTGTACGAACCCGGACGCTTACGGAAGAAGAAGAGGAGATAGGAGAGAAGTCTGGATTTCCGAGTAGACTGTGAAAATACAGAGGCTGCAAGATTCTCCGGCTGGCTAAATAAAAGCGGCAAGTGCTAAATGAATTAACTAACTCATTATATCGACTGTGCTTGGACTTGTTATTCGATTTTTAAATGTGCACGAAGACATTGAAGCTTCTGTCCGCTAGTTTGTCCACTATCAGAGCACACTGAATAAAATTAGACATCAAAATATCTACGATATTTGCACCTTACACAAATTTTTCGTCACTAGTTCCCTTATCTTCGCCAAATCAAAACATCGTGATTGTATTAATTATTCTACGAAGCAAATTTATATTAAATTATATTAAAATATAATGTAGTTGGAAATTCTAAATTTGATCACGAAACTAAAACGGTATGTATAAAATTTTAAATAACATTTCATTTTTATGAAGCCATAATAATAGTTAAGAAACTGTTATCTACCAAAAAACTAATTAATTCATTTATGTCATTCATAATGTCAAATCTCCATTTACATTTCCATCTCCATTTACATTTGCTTACGCTTCAAAATCGCATAGCAGTACATCATGTAACGAATGAATGACGTAGATGAGCTTAAAATAGAAGCACTTATTAAAATCATTGTACGGTAATCATTGCACGGTTCGCTGATTTTTGATCAATGATTCGTGATCACCACGGTTGAAAGTAATGTCGAATCGTAGCTATATTACCGCCACGCGTGTCGACGGATTGTAATCATTGTATAGAAACGTGACGTTGATTTTGCGACGAGTATATGTGCGTATACGTATGCACTGTCACGTATGGCTGACTGCACGCTTCTAACGACCCGGCTCTACTTGGCAACGTGAGGGTGAAGGCAACCCCGAACACGACACTCGTACACAGCCGCACAGTTGCATAATATTACGTTTATACCTGACATTCATCATTAGCGGCGGTAATTTATGTTGAGCGCGAATGGTCCCGCGCGCGAACGGGCTAATTAATATAAATTGCCGGCGCGAGGATTACGCAGAGTGACGATGCCGTGATGCTGCGATTCATTGTGTACTGTGCGAATCAGCCGGGAGCCGATTAAGTTGATAGATTGTCGCGAATAAAGAATTTCGGAATGCCGAGCCGAATAACGAGATAGAACGAGATGCAAAATGAGATGCGTCATACTAAAATTATTTCTTCGGCTGGATTTTTTTAGAATTATAGGGATAAAAATAAAACGCGCAGCGGTGTACTGACTATATGCGCTAATTTAAAATTACATTGAGGATCGATGACCCAGTTCTTTCGGAGTCGGGCGACGCTTAATCCCGGGCACGGCGTCGCCAAATGCAATTCTCCCGAATCGAAACATCCTGATGAGATCGTTTTTTCTGAGCACGTCGTGCGCGAGTTCGCCGCTCTGCACTTTATGACGGAGACTCCGTAACCCGTCGTGTTTGCTGAATCACCATGGTGCAATACATCGGTATACAACGATATAAAAAAAGAGAAAGCAAAGGAAAATTGGACTCAAGAGAAAAACCAGTTCAAATAAATCGGTTCAAAATAAAATGACAGAGAATAAACCAAAAACATTTTTATGTCGTTAAGGTGATGCTGAAATCATGTTTTTTACCGACAAAAATATCATTTTTACACTGAAAAAGTTGTTGAATCACAAATATCAGTTGATTCAACTAAATATAGCGGTCACGAGCTGTCGAACAAATATTTGTTAATTCAAACAAATAACATGTTTTAAATTACAAGATTTTGTAGATATGACTTACGTATATTTAACCTAAATATATAAATAATCACCACGAATTAAACGCATTTAGTCAAATTAATAACCTTTTTTCTCACAAGTATAATTATTATATATATATATATATATATATATATATATATATATATATAAGTCGTTAGAATTAAGTTTAAAAGCCTAAACAAAGATATTTTAGTATTCTATGAATTTGTGTGTGTGTGTGTATGTGTGTGTGTGTGTATGTGTGCATTGATGTAATAGTAAATAGTGATACGTTGATATGATAATATATTGTCTCGTAAATCATATGTTTGTAAACCGCATGTGTGTAAGTCGCATTTGATTGGTAAAACAGGACAATTTCAGTATCCCCTTAAAAAGATATCTTTTCAAACGCAAATAAATGTGCTGTGATTTATCATCCATGCGCTAGAAGAATTGGTAAACGTTCTTCTACTTCGAAATTACTCCAACTTCTAACAAACGCGACTTGATCGATGGTACTTATACAGGCCTAATTCTCTTGAGTATATTGTACATCTCTTGATTAGGAAACTTCGTCTCGCCATTCTTTTTCGATATAAAGTGACAGTACATCAATTTTATAAAGTATTTTTACGTACCAAAAATATGATTAATATCTCCAATCATGTATCACACATCACATTTATGTAAGTCTAAGTATAAATCATTTGAAAATTGTGTGTGTGTGTGTGTGTGCGTGCGCGCGCGCGCGTGTGTGTGTGAGACACTACAAATTTTAATAATTCAAAAAATATATAAAAAATTGTAATGTTTAGTAAATTTGGCAATGCATCGTTGAAATGGACTAACAGATGAGATGATATTTGCAATGACATCATAGCCTAACGTTTTTCAATAAGGACATTAACGCAAAAATGATAGTTTTGTAAGAACATTAGCGATATAAAATAAGTTGTATATCATTATATTATTAATATATGTACTGAGGAGAATCCTAGGATCGAAACGTTTTTATTTCGCTGATATTATCTAATATATAGAGAAATAATAATTTTTATACACTGACTTCCTATGTTAGCTTAATTAAAAGTAATATTTATTACGTTTTGGTACCAAAAAAACTTCATGAAAACTAACGCATTGTCACTTTATACCAAAAAAGAAAATTTTCTAATCAAGAGATGCACAATGCAAAATACTCAAGAGAATCAGCTCTGTATAATTTTCTTTCGATGCCAAACAAACTTTCCCGGGTCTTTGTTACGCGGTCTTCCGCGCACGAAGCAAAATTTAATTTAGCAAGGCGAGTCAAGAAAGGGTGGTAGAGACGCTAGCCGAGGCGAAATAGTAGTGGTCACAACAATAACTTCGGAAAACCCTGTGTCCGCACCCCGCCCGACCGTGACCACTCCTTGCTTATTGCTTTTAGTATTAACGCGCCCCTCGCTCCGCTGGGCTCCTCGCCGCAGGCTCGCTCTTTGTAGCGACAAAAGGGTCCCGACCAGTCCCGACTATATTTCGTGGTCACGAGAACTACCATTTCCTCTCTTTCTATTCCTTTCCCATACTCGTAAAACGAGTCGTCATAGAGAGACGAGCGACGTAACTTACTGCTCCGATGTATGTCACGTGTTTCCGCACCAGTGATTGGACAAGTATGATTGTTTCTCTTTGGCATTGCACACGCAAAAACAAAGATTAATTAACGAATAAAAGCTCGATACGGATAAATTTGAAACTGTGATCGTTGATGGGAAAAACGACAATATATTTCACGAATATTTAGCAAATAGTATTTTTATCTGTAAAAAGAATTTGCTAAAAAAAAATTTATAAAATCTCTTGAGGTAAATACAAAATGTAAAACAAGATTTTGTCTCTTTGCAACAACATGTATTTATATTAAATTGAATTTATATTAAATTTATAGAGCGCGTGACAATATAATAATGTTGTTTCGCGATACTTATTTTTCTTGCTGTCAACGCGTTCCTTTAAACATTCGTATATTGATGCTAAGCCCGAGTGATAGCATCATCCATCAAAGTATTGGTTCAGTCATGCTCTTGTCTCTGTGATACTACTTTGCGCCGCGTAAGCCGCGTTCTCTCTCGCGAATCAGAAGCAAACTTGTCATTGTGTCAACGTCGATCTAGCTATCAAAATATCATCGAATATCGGCGCGTCGCTCAAAACAGCAAGAACTGTCATCCATCAGAGAAAGCCTGCAACGTGCAGATGTCATCTCGCTTCACTCTCTGCTACGCTTAATTGCGCAACGATCGATACGTGACGCTTACGCATTTCGTGTGCTATTACATACATATATATATATATATATATATATATATATATATATATATAGTACATGCAATTAATATCGAGCAAAAATCATATTTTTTTCTTTCGTCTATAATCCAGATCAATTCTGTATATAAATTGCATTTGTCACATATTGCAACAATATTGTATAAATCATATTTGTCATATATTGCAAGAAACTCACGAACAAATATCGGAACTACGATTATTTTAAACGAGAAGAGAAGATTGCGAATTGTCTATAAATCGAAAAGCATTTGACGATCATTCGATTCAAGCCGAGGTAACCCTCACCGAGAATGAAGAAAGATGGCAACACTACTTTGGTGATGCAACCGACGCTAGCAACCGGAAGTCTGCCGGAGGTTCTCTGCGAAAGGATTCCGCGAATGTCACTAACAGTCCACCTCCGGTTGATTCGCGACGGCGCTGCCGGCAGTTTACGGTTTTCCGGGCGGGCCATAACTTCGGACCAGACAATTCATAAAGCGGGCACAGCAAGAGGAAGAAAGTGGAAGAGCGAGTGGAAAGACATCTTTGGTCGGTGTGGATAAGTGGATGGCTGGTTGGGTAGAGTCGTTGTCGTCGCCATCGCCGCCGTCGCCGTCACTACCAAAGTGCTCTCTAAATTATTCTCTTGAGCATCACGAGTAGAGGGGTCTTGGAAAACGGTGCCGGACCTGGATCGGAGAAATAGAAGTGGTCGGTTTGTGGCGCAGGAGAGTAAAGGACGACAGGGGAGACGGAGTGAAAAGAAAAGATCAAGCACGACGGACACAGAAGCTTCATTGCAACTGTTATTTACTTCGCCTTCCTAAGACAGAGTTTACTCTTGTTTCAATTAATCTAAAATTGTCAATATGTCTGAAATTGTAAGCAATAAAAACAACATATAGAATAAACTATTATAGGTAAATATTTATAATTGGAATAAAATGTATGTTACGTTCAACTTATTCAATTATTATATTCCATGTATTGTAATCAATAATATTTCCGCAATATAACACTAATGTATTGTTATGTAATAACATGAAAAAGATTTTATGTTAAAACTTCGAAAACACAAACATGAACTTTCAATTTGAATTTTTGGGAGAGCGCTGAATCGTGAATATTTCGCCACATTAAACTTCTGAAAAATGTTACGGCGAACTATCGTAAATAATCCGCTGAAACCAGTATCCCGGTTTACACGTTGCTCGTGCAGTTGCCGCGTATTTGAGATCTATTTCCCTGCCGCTACAACTCCCATTCGTACTGCTTCTTGGTAACCGTCCAAACCATTGCAATCTACTTTTCGTCGGAATAATGGAGAATATACTATTTAACCAAAAGAGACACGGATCCTAATAATTATACGATTAGACCTTCCACCTCCCATGCAAATATATTACTTTTGTCGCACTAATAAAGTACACTGATGCAATTTCAACTCGTAACATAAATTTTAGCTCTGCTATATAAGCGTCGAAATTACAGTTTACCGCATCGCCTAGCGTGCCACTACAGCTCTAACTCAGCATCAATTTTCACGAATACGTACATAAATTTCGATGAATTCACGTAAATCTCTAATTCTAGTCATACATTGGGGATCGAACTATACACGCGAGACCCCAATGCTCACGCGAGAAGGATTTTCGAGCATCGAGAAGGCGTCGCGGTATTTCCAGACTGGCTAAGAAGCGAGGCTTACCGACTTGATTCTACCTTGAGTCTATCCGACATCGACTAGACGAGGACATTCTCACCACGCGACACGAACGAAGGAAAAGGAAGTCTCGGTGCGGAACGGAAAGCTCGCGAAACGGCTGGTAGGATGAGCACGAGATTAAAGTATTTGCGACTGTAAGAACAACGTGACCCAACTGTTAACCGTCGACCACGCCTGCTATGTTGTATATCTTCTCACAATGCTTTCATCGTTGATATATAACCGTGACATAAATATAAGTATCTAGCTTGTTTCAACAGCATAATACAAATAATTGACAAAACATCGCCGTTAAGTTTTTATTCTTGCTGTCGAGACTCAACTGTTGTTTGTCGTAAATTTTAATTACATTAGTCCCTAAGAAAATACTACCTCGATCATCACTTCTTTTCTGAAAATTGCATCGTTCTCGCGACGAAAACTTCTCATCAGCCGAAAGTGAGCGAACTAAAGTAACACCTTGACAACTAAGTTTATATGTTTGCAAACTCCGCCGGTCAAAGTAGGACAAGCTTCCTTGCAATCTACGTTTCGGCAGCTAATTCCAAAATTACTTTAGTGAGTCAAGAGAATCAGGATAAGAAACGCGGACTGATGTTTACGAGAATTACCGCTAGTTCGGTCTAATGGCAAGAACTAACAGAGTATCGCGCAACTTTGGAGACATGATACCAACAACGAAAACCGGGTCGCGCGATATAGTTCTTATGTAAGGAAACAAACTCGTTTCGATATTGCAGAACATCTTCTGGTGCCAAATCGCTTCTCATTTACAAATTACATACTACATATTCCTTTGCGATGTTTGGATTATATAAATAATCTGGTGAATAATAGCTTGTGGGAAATTTCAAGCTGATACAAATAATTCGGACAAGCGGGTAAGCGATAGCTCATAGACACGTAGCGTAGTCGCGTTTCATCCTTCTAATTATGGAGTTTGCGCCACACCACGAAGCGCATCATGCCCGTGTCCGCCCTTAACCGGCGATGCACGTTAATCCCGTTACTTCCGCGGTCTTAGCTTCGTAATCCACGGCTCCTGATTTATGCGGCAGATACTGTAGAGATAACTCGACGGGCAAGAGAGCGGCGGGTCACACAGCCAGAATACTACTGAAATAAACTATTGTATCTTGAAGAATGCTGAAAATCTTTGCTTTACGTACGAACAAGGCTTAAATCGGAATTGACCTCATTTTCAGACAGTAAAAAAATATCTTTAATCCTAATGCATCATATATTATAAATTCTAGCACCATAATATTTCTCAAAGATTATAACCTTGTGAATAAGCCACATTGGTGACATTGATCAACAAAAATGAGATAAAATTTTTCGAGTATAACGCAATAGTATTGTTTAATCGCGTAATCGAGGTATCTGGAAAAATCTTCACAAAGAGAAGATAAATTCACTTTAAGGAGTACACAGCGTACTGAATGGCGGCCAGTTAAGCACTAATGGTTTCGAAAATCAGCCACGCTCTATTTCTAAATTCTCGGCGATTATAGACACTCTCGTTCCGTCTAACGATCCGTTAAATCTAATCCTCTCTGATGGGACAGTTCGAAAGGGGTCGAGAGTTCATTTCGAACTCACCCCAGGTGCAGCTTTCGGTCTCGATATCTTTTGGTCGATCGGTCGATGGTGGAGAGACGAGCGGGCGAGCGGGCGGGCAGGCGAACGTGGCGATTAGACATTCTTGCTGGTGTACGGGGATAAAATAAAATTGGGAAAAGGTATCGAGAGATTCGAAGAGAATGTGTACCGATTGAGACCGAGCCAGGCGCGCGACCAGCCTGGTTGTTTGCTATGTTTATAGCGGCAGTTACTGCTCGTAAAATAGCACCTAACTGGACCCACTCGCACACAATTCTATTTTCTTACACACACACACACGTAAAGTACACGACCTGCACACGTCGTCCTTTCTCATCCCCCTCCCTCTCCCTCCCATCTTCATATAGAGATTTCTGGTTCATCACCGCATAACAGCTCTCTAAGTTGAACTTTAATACATAACCATATTCTGATCGACACTCTACGATCCATGAAGCAAAAAAAATATCAAATGATCGCACGACAATCGATCAAATTATTCACCTTATTACAAATTTATGTGTCCAAATATCGCAGAAATCGATATCGGAGTTTTCCGGCGCGGTAGCTACTGACGGAAATACATATACAGCAACATTTGTTATTCACGAGGCAAAAAGAACCGCGTTCTGTTCCTGAAACACAGCATCGTAGGAACACAACAACTCATTGAAGTTGAAAATTGGTTACTTACAACATGTACAGTACATGTTCGGAATAACATAATTCCGAGACAAATCCTCGTATGCACGCTACAATAATTCACATCCGCAATTGATCCATTAATAACAAATGATATTGAATAACGTACAGTGCAATTACATTTGCACGGTGATCAATATTCCAAACATATCTAAATTTATTGCAATTCAACGGTCTGTATTCATCTATCTTTCGACCGTTTAATACCACGTTTCCGATTTAGTTGATTTGTTATCGCGAGATTAGATTTTGAATGAATATAATGTTATAGTAGCGCACAACCATGAGTAACACGCGGATCTCTACCGAAAAGTCGAATTATATTTGGCAAAATGCCGAGCCAGTTAGGTTGGTAGGATGGGCGATGCTTCGGACGGCTGGACAGCGCGGTGACAAATTATAATATAAAACAATAGAGGATCGTAACAATCGACCCCGCATGCCTGTATACGTGCTGCGTGAACATTATGCAATGTCCACTAGGTAATAAAATAATATACGCTTGCGCATAGTCCCCGCTCATAAAGGCATCCCATGAATATTTCATACTGCTTAATTCCGTGGGTGTTATAATCGCCGCGGGATGTAGATACCCATCCAACTATCGCCCAAAAGTAATCTACCGGATTCACGCAAACGGCTCACCGACAAATTTTCGAGGTTGAAAAGATGTTTATCTAATTAACAATTAATCTGCTTCTTGATCAAATTCAAGAGTAAGCTATCATTCCCGTTTTTATATTTTCATTAATACTTCATGTCACATGACTCGTCCAACCAAAACATAATTGTAATACCCATAATTTAGGAAGCACATAGAAAAAAACAATGATGTATTTCATGGTTGTAGAAACGATATGTAAGTATCACATAATTTTAAGGATACTTTAGAAGAACAAAGATATATTTTTTCGTTATCTTATATAATCATAATAATTATTTAAAAATGTAATCTAACACACATGTAACCTAAACATAAATACAACAATTGCAATTTAATAAATGTTATACGACTAAGACCCAGTTGTACCAACGTTACTTTAATTTTAAGCGAAGCTCTTTGTTCCTGTCTCTTTTCGGTTTTAAAATGAGATAGAGAGAGTTTTAAGTCTCGCTTAAAGTCAAAGTAATGGTGTATAAAGTAAAGTATTGGTGCAATCGGGCCTAATACATATAAAATACATATTACAAATAAATGTAAAATTATCCAACATTAAATTTATTCAACTTCTATTCGTCAGAGATGCATTCGAGGAGATGCTATTAGTGTTTTTCAAGGAGATACTATTAGCGTTTTTTGTGCCATTCTTATTTTGTATCCAATGAATAATATAATATAAATAAAATGACACAAATAATTCTAATAATGTCTCCCCGAACGCAGTCCTGCAGATTGCTCACGATCAGTTCAAAATTAAATGTCACATACATATCGCTACAGCCTCTTTATGCACATTTTACTATCCAAAGTATCAATTTTTATCACTATTCTATCTATTTTGTATATATTTTGTATATACGCGTTTAAAAATATGTAAAAAGAGACATTTATTATATTGTAGTAATATGTTATTGCTATATTTCTAATATAAAATATTATTATACATGTAACATGACACTCGTGCAATATTCCATCTACGTCTAAGTTACATATTGTGATCTGCTGGCGGAGAGATTAAAAACGAATACAATAATGCAACTGATTAATTCCTCGTGAACATCATTGCATAAATCGTCACATTTCGCGAGCGAGTCCATTTGGGAAATCATACTTGGGCCGAGTGTCCCTTCGCGGATGCCAATAACCAAAATAATACGCAATACATCAGAGCCCGCGCCAGAGATGTTCTACGGTGACATGTTTATAGCTGTCAATGCAGCGTTCCGTTCTCGTGAGCCGCGAAGCGAGGGTCACGTCGGCAGTGTCTGATTTACAGTCCCGGTACATGACATTGCCTCAACTATTGCTTCAAAAACCACAGATCTGTCAGCGCGTAAGCGTTGTCTCGTTATATGAATTGTCAATTGTGAAACACGGTAGTCTTCAATGTCGTTAAAGAATTCAGAGCTCAATAGTAACTGTAGGCATACTCTATATAAAGAAATTCCATGTTTCAACTGTGTCGATTTTATTTCCTTACATAGTGGACCGTTGACACCTGTCAAATACTTGTCGCATGAATAGAACATGTATGTGGCGGGTCGTCGAAACGCTTGGCAATAATGGCGAGCGTCTTGGCGAGGCCCTTTGGTCACACTTTTCGAAGATACATTGGCGCCTTTCTGTCGCTTGTCAAACGCATGTATACGGCGCATATTACACACGAAATGGAACAGTCCCAGAGATACCATCATGCCTATATTAAACCGGTACGTGAGCTGTGCTATATGCTGCGACGGTACTCGAGGCGTTTGAGTATCGCGGGACGAATATCAGGACAGCCGGTATATTCGCAGTCGGAGAGATCCCTTGAAAAGGGATGGATTGAGAGAGAAGAGTCGAGAGGACGGTGACGAAGAAGGGCGATCGCGAATGTACAGAATTACAAGACACACGAGACCATCGCCATCCCCGGATTCATCTCGCCTCGTACTCGGCAACGATAACATGGCCAACCTAAAGGCACGTGTGGGATTTATCATCCTTGCAGTCTCTCCAACTTATATGCATCGTGAGTATATCTCATCGCTCTATATAACCATAGCCGAAACTGACAATGTATCATACAAAGATATAATAGAAGGCGAGAAATATTCAACTTGATCCCCGAGACAAAATTTGTTCTTCGTTTTCTCTAAAAATATATTACATTATTAACGAACATTATTAACGAACAAAAAAGTATCACAAATACTCGGAATTTAACATATTCTAATCTATTTTAACGTCAAAATAAAAATGATTCATAATAGAAAACTAAATATAAAATATTTATCAATTTGCATGACAGAATAGAAACCACCGAATATAATCAACTGTATCCCTTGGCAAATCTATCGTAAAAAATATACCGAAGAACATTCACGGTACGTTTCGTCGTTCGACTTGTATAAGTTCCATTTCCCTCGGTATTTCCTACGTGCAACGAATAAATCATCCTCCGGAGAGTCTTCCATCTGCATGAAATAGTGCTCTCCCGCGAAAAATGCCTTGTTGGCTTTCTCCGTAAAGTCGACGGCCATTTCTTCGATCAAAGTAACGTCTTTACGTGATCGAAGACACATTCGTCGTCTTTCCATATTTCTCAAGAAGCTATAAGCTCATTCGAGTGCAAGTATAATATAAAATAAAAAACTAAGAAAAATTCTATCATCGCGAATATATATTAATTGCAAGTAATAACTATAACAAATTCTATGTTATAACAGTGTCGTTATATTCTTGTAGCGTTAATCATTTCGTTTATCTATCCAATTTGCGATCATAAAGAAAATCGTAAAAACAATTCATACAAATCGGAATTTCCTATTCTGACGCGTTAAATTGCAAGTAAGTCGTTTCGACGAGTACACCTAGCTGCATACCTAATTTTAGTTGCACCCACCTCTTACGCCATCGTAACTGCTTTCTGTGCAGAACACGATAGTAGCACGTGCGCTCAAACTTCGTAACCCTACTCCATATCATGCGGTTCGGCGGATTCCAAAAAGGCTTGTTACGCTGGATGTCGTGTTTCAGAAGTACTTCTCTATATGTATCCAGAATTATTAAAACGAATACATCGAACTTTCGTCCGAAATATCAAATAAAATCGTTAGACCAGATCATACATGGTTTCATCCGATACAATGTAAATTTATCATATTGGTTCGCGAATCGAATTCCATCATTATTCTTTATCACTACAAAAACGCACCAAAAACATCGTGCCAAAAACATTTCGCGTCGGCGCGAAATAAAGACAGCTGCATTTCCGATGTTAGACACCGTAAAGTTATCCCGGCCGTGTGTTATGCTGGCCAAATAGCCTCGGACGGTCTAGGAACGTCGAGGCTGTTACCATTTGCATAGAATTCCGAAGCGATCCGGGCAAGTCGTTTCCATGCAAGTCGGTAAGTAACGCCGTACGACATCGAGAGGATTCCTGTCGAAAGGCTGAAGCAAAGAGAGGGAGGGAGAAAGAGAGAGAGAGAGAGAGAGAGAGAGAGAGAGAAAGACAGAGCATTCAATAGGAAGAGGTGGAAAACCTATCGAAGGGTGGAAGGTGGATCGAGTTATTCGACGGTTCCGTGCGGAAATGATTCGCCGCATTATCGTCCCATTTGCGTAATCTAGTGTGAACGTTTAAATCCACTCACCACCTCACCGTCGTCACCGCAGCCAACGACGAGGCGTCAGGCTGTAACGAGCGCTGGTTCGACGAATATCTCGAGGCTTCCGTGCTTTATAGCACGGAAGATTTCTACCGATCTTCTATCACGTCGGCAGTTTTGGCACGTAGATTCAATGCGCGTATATGCAACGCGATAAAGGCCTCGACATCAAGAAATCTCTCGCGTCGAGTGTATAAAATAAACTTAAAAAAAAAAAATGTTAATTTTCAACTATCTTCTTACAAAGTGAATAATATTATAGAAAAATATTGTAACGGCTCAACTGCATTTCTACAAATCAATATATCAATCTAACACGTTCTCGCCTATGTGCAATCGTGGAAATAATTAGTCACACCTTTAACTATTCTGAAATCAGTTCAACTTCGTCACACCTTGTGGTTATACAGTCAGAGCATAGCCACCGTTTGATTCGCACGACAGAATCCACTTGACCTAACCGACGTATTACAGGCTCTGGACGTAGGGCGTGGACGCTACCAGCATGCAACGTTTATTCCTCGCATGTAGGACTTATATACATCTCTCCAGTTGGCTTCTCCAACCCCTGTATTTCCATCCACCCTCTCCCTCGACCAACCCCTGGTAGCAAGTCTGTGATTATAACGAGCGAGACGCGCCACAGCTACCAACTAGACGAGTCTATAGCTGCTGGTCCCGACTGCCACTAACCCGAGAGCTACCTACGACTATGGTTTAGTAGTGCAGGCACGCTCTCCACACCGGTGCTCAACCTACATTAATCTCCCGCTGCGCCATCGAGAAAATAATAGAAAGTGAATCGCGACCGCCAGCTCGACCGCGTATCGCGAAAACTGCGGTTCGCCTAACTATTCTACCGGTTCGATCATTGGAATTATTAAAACATCAACAAAGGTTACGTGGTGAGTTCCAGATTGACCAATACTACTATTTATTCGTATTTATTTTGCAAAACAGATTATAAAATTGAAATTGTGAAAATTAAAAATACAAATTTACCTATATTCTGCATAATATTCATAATTTTACGATAATTAATGTGATCTTTAGAAAGATCTTTTATTAAGATCTTTCTGACTTACGAAAAAATAATAGATATACGAATATCGCTTATGTTCGGCGCGATTATTTATATCGTGTCTATCTTTTCTCACAGTGAAAGGTCGTTCGTTACTCTCAGCATGAGTGTTGAGCCGTCGGGTGTCAGCCTTAAAGGTGAACAGGAGCTCGACCTCTCTTACTGATAAACGCCCCGTTGAGTACAACGCCTATAATATTTCCGTATCAAAAATCGAGCTGGATAAAGCGTGCAACTAGAGAAGAGGCGTTGGGCCGTAAATTGTTATACGGGTATACGATCTGTACTGTTTTTACATGGTGGCATCGCTTGTCCGCCTGAGCGTTACTATCGTTCTCGAATCATGGGAGATACTCTAATCCGTCGATAAAGGCCGAATTGATTTTACGAGCTGACATTCGAAACGACAATGTAGATCGTGCGAATTGCTCGCATAACACGGAAGGGTTACAGTCAGCGCACGTAGTGATGTCTATTTTAACAGTGGAAATATCCGAGTATCGATAGGCTCTCAAAAAAAAAAAAAAAAAAATAGGTCAGTTCAAATGGGAATTTCAACAATTTTACAGATTTTTATCGTGTCTCGTAAATAGCAAATAAGTAGAATAAATTATATCGTTATTAACAATTTTATTTCTTAAATTTCTAATTAATCCCTTTTTTTCTTATTAGAGAATGCAGATTTATTATAAACTATACAGCAGCGAACTTCTTTGTAACGAATAATTTTATCGATATAATGTGCTTTTAAAAAGGTACCATAATTTTTTTACTTTTACTAATTTTACTTTATTTACTTTTTTATAAATTTTATTTGTTTTTTATATATATCTTCTACATGTATAACATAAATATTACAGAAAAAAATAGCAAATACCAAAGACGTTTTTTAAATAATTCAAAACAGCCCAGTTTCACTTTTATGGTTTTTACTGAAGATAAATTCGTGTCCATAAAATCTGATAAATACTTTACGTTTGTAATTTGTCTGCATTCTCCAACATCGACTCTCTTCTCTTCGTAGATATGGTCGGTGAAGAGCGAGTAAAAGGCAAGTCGTGCAGCTTAAGTAAATAATGAGGCCCTCTCCGCGGAAACTCGCGATACAGACGAGAATCCATGCCGTGGTTGTCTTTCCGCGCACTGAACATTTTATGGAGCAGTGAACATTACGATGCATAAAGTGCAACAAATCAGAATATAAGTTACGTAGCCACTTCTACCTCCATAACGCCACTCCGCAAAAACGATGGATGTTCCTCCATTTCTATTTCATCCTATTCTGCATTTTCCACCTTTCAAATTGTCTCTCATTTTCTTTCGTCTATTCTCAAATATTTTGCATCGACAAATACGTTCCAATTTTTGTTTCATGACATTAAATTATGATATACGAACTATTTTTTAATTGCATCATTTAAAAGAATACAAGTATATAAAAGAATAAGGCCAAGAAATAATCATAAATTAAAAGAAAAGCCTATGACAATCAACACTAAGTGATCGTGTAAGAAGTATATTAATAAAATAAGATACAGTCGATTTCGATTCTTGATTTGAGTTCTTTTTAGTATAACACTGATCAGTTAACAAAATAACTAATATTTCACTTTACAATAGAATTATCAAAATAAAGGTCATGAATATGTGTTACAAACTGACATTAAATTAAATATTTTACTTGACATAGGGATTTGCTTAGTGATTCAACGTTTATCAACGGACAGTCGTTTCTTCATGGCTAGGCATAAGCTTGGTCAAATATTGGAAATCGCCGTAATAGGAAATGAGATCAAGAAATGAGAAGACGCGAACACGTTCTACGCGCTCTTTCCATTTCTTCGGCCGCACGTGCCGGGCATAGCGAACATTCAATGCATAAGAAGCACGATCGAATATAAATCATGCCTTTGTATTTTTGCCCGGCAATCCCGCGGAGACAGTTGAATAATTTCTGAAACGCCTCTGTACGTGCTCGGACGCCGTAATTTATAGTGCGCGAGAGTAACGCTTGCTTGGATCGGCCTGGTACACAATGCGTCTCGCTTTGAGAGCGAGGAGGCTTGATCGTTACCATTATATGCGTTTATATAGGAGTCGCTTAATTCAAAAAGGAAGAAAAGATAAGGATCGTTATTGTATAGTTTCCTTATAAAAAATTTAAAAAAAATCTCTTTTCCCCTCATCAAAAAATCACATATATATTGTACACATACACGTAATTTTATATAATAAGGGAGAAAGAGATTTTTTAAATCCAAGAAGTATTCAAATTCTCCATATTACTGTGTAACAATCTGAATATAATATAATACGTATTGTGGTAAACGTTACAATGTAACGTTCACTACAATACATTTGAAACACTTCTTGGTACGCTGAAAAATAATAGCATACGTCTCTACAGTCTACCACGCAAACGTAAAATGTAATTGCGAAAAGTGTAAATGTCAAGGCATATATGAGCGCCTATTATAGTCTAGAAAACGTTTCATCAGAAGTATACTGTTTTGTATTACTTGCTCCTGAATATTAGTTCCGCAAAGCGAGACGGGGTTCCGGTCATTGACGGTCATGTTACGCAACTGTATCAGGTTGCCAGATATTACTGTCTCTACGGCCAGATCATAAAAATTGATAAACCCGTCCCTGACATCCTGCGGGAGTAGTCCGGGATAACTCGAGACAATCAACGGGCTTATTGGGCTAACACTTTTGCTCGAGTTAACTGGTGTAATTGCCCGGGGGTTATTCTCGTTTCGTTAACCCCACATGGTACGTTCACTACGATCGCACCTCGCCCATCGATCATCCCCTATTTCTTTTATCTTCTTTCATACGCGTATGATATAGTTGCATTTAACCGCATGTCGCACGTTGAGAGATATCTTGTCTATAATATTATTTTATACATACAACTTGTATCGCCAATCATCAAACTAACATCGACATCCGAATTATCGCAACATTATCATAATCTTGCAGAAAAAAAATATCAAGATATGTGTAAAGAATTCTAAATATATTCTGAAAATAATATAGATGTACTTTTCCTGATTTAATATAGTATACTGTTAAATTAATAATGTCAAATTATATCTAATTTGAGTTATTTTTAATCATTTCTATAGATCGCTACTGCTCGTACATAATATATGGTTAATTTAATTAAAACGATGGATTTATACAATCTAATTCAAGAAAATTTATCAAATTCGAATTAAATTAAATTTATTATTTACTAATGCATACGTTAATACAGATGTTTTTATTTTAAAACTAACCCAAAAATGGATTGATTTATATTTTGACACATGTAGAAGTTACAAATAACAAAATGTTTTTAATAGCGAGTTCGATTGGACGCACTCAATGCACACATTGGTGCACATTAAAGCCGTCGTATACAAAATAACATTTAGCATAAAGATATAATATGTTTATACATAAACATAGAAATTGATTAAATTCTGAAATACTCAATACATTTTATTATACTATTAGATAAAATATGTATTTTATAATTCGAAATATTTGCATTTCACTTTTATACTCAAATTAAATCAGTGTACAACGATTTTAATATGCACCAGTGCACAATAATGCTTCCAATCGAATTCGTCATAAATCAAGGAATTGGATTACTATTGTTCTAAAATAAAATTAAGTACGATATTCACCTTCAACAACAAATGCAAGTTTTTATGCTCAAACAATCTGTTTTCTATTTAATTTTTTCTTCGACATTAAAACACGATAAGATTAAATGTTACTACTTCAAAATTGCAGCATTCTATTTCCAAATTTATCTTTAGCGTGTAATCATAATTAGCAACGAGTTATATAGAAAACAAAGAAATGTACGTTTTTCGGCTCGCTTATTTTCAATTAGAGAGCCGGGAACTGTGTGACATTTCGAGCAGCAAGAAAAGTACCGACAACAGCAGAAAATGGTCGTTTCCTACCGTCTCCTACCTTGCGAGACTCGCCGTTAATTTTAAACGTCGTAAATCACCCAGAATACCCTTCGCGCACGTCAGCTTCACTCAGCAGCCTCTGTCTAGAGGTGCTTTATGGATTCATCTCAAGCGAAGCTAACAGGTTGGTAAAAAGAACGAAGAAACGATGGGATACCGGCGCGTAAATAACGTTACATCATCAGGACCTGCTATTTCCGTGACAATCGTTCCCGCTATCTAAATTAATGACTGCCGTCATTATTGTAACGTCATTATTGTAATAAAATTTGATATATTAAGAGACACTTTAGAGTTAAATTAATAAAATTTCTCGCAAATAATAATAGTAAATTAATAAATAATTTTATAAATTAATAAAATAGCGAAAGTACTTATACGAATTAATTCACTTTGTTGTAAATTTTATGTTTAAATAAATCAAGTCAGTAAGTAATTAATGAGTACATTTCTGTGATAACTATTTATTATTAAAAATTTATGTTACAAAGTTATAAATAAAAATATATTTTAATCATATTATATTGTAATATAATTAAAATCGAAAAATACAGAAAAGAATAAGAGAAAGTTAAACTCAAACAATTAAAGTATAACCGCGATTATCGAAGTCTCTGATTAGATGAGGACTAACGCTAATGCTGGCAGAATCCAGCAGCTTTGGCCGGGTGATGGTCAACAGCAGACCAAAGGGAAGAGTAAACGAGCAAAAGGGTAAAAGGGACCAGTGATGCAATGAGCCGGCAAACTGATGCGGCTCCAACGACGCCCAAATTGATTTACTTGACAAAGATTGAGTTACCGAATTAGAACTGGACGTAAAACGGCCTCGTTCGACCGTTATTCAAACCTAACACCCTAATGATGCGACAGGATTGCTGTTTATACTTGAGAACCTGCTCTGTCAGGATTACCCTCGCCTCGTCCCATCAAGCGAAAAGCGATCGTTAAATTACTATGTTAAGGATAAATAGCAAATTGAATCTTTCTGGAAGCTGTAAATGGACACGTTCAATCTTTGGAGGAAAAGCACAGAAGTTCTAAAAATGGATACAAGCTATACACACAATACAACACTGTATCAAAAAATTTATGTAGTCCACGTAAACTTGAGTAAAAAGTATGAAAGCGGGAGTGACATGGTTTTTGGAAATATAAAAATTTAAACAGCTCTATTGCATGGAACACTTATCCGTCAGCAGGTGCATTATCACGTCGGGAAAGTTCGAGCACAAAAAGTCAAGGCAAAAAGAGAATGTGAGGTTAAGGCAAAAAGCAAACAGAAATTATATCGAACCAAGGATACAGCAAGGCAAGATGTTTTTGCATTTTGTATAATTTCGGAGAGTGCATATTGCCCATATTACGAAACGGTACAAACTCGAGAATAAAAATTACTATAAATATTATAACGCAAAATGTATGCAACGCGTTCATACCAAGATGTCTAGCTTAGAACGCGTTTACGTTCGCAACCTCTCTCTTTTCCCTTCCATTCTGGTATGTTACTGCTTATATCCGCCACATATATGTATGTACCAACTGAAAACAAAGTTCTTACTCTTCTCTACAAAGCAATAACTGTCTTTCGTGCCGCTTTGCATATTCGAGAAAGCATCTGCTTTCGCGCAGAAAAGTGAGAATGCTTTTCTCCCGATTACAATTCGCTATAGAAGCGGAGAAAGGAAATCAGGAAAAATGATGACAAATTCTTCGATAAAAAAAATGATAAATCCAAAAATTACGATGTATTAAAACCGAATAACTTCCCTCAGTATATCAGCATTCTAAGATGACACGGTTATTGGAATTCCCATTTCCCACAAAACTGCCAAATCGGATCGCCGAGTGATTCCGGCAGAACTGCAGTCTGTTCGTTGCATCTCTATGACGGTCGATTCCCTCTATCTCTCGATAAGGACGAAGAACCAATCTCCGGCATATCGGACGTAAAAGCGCCTATAAACCAGCGATAAAGCGACAATGTCGGTAACTTTTTGGAAATGACAAAACAAAACTATCGAATGCCAACGAAACGATCGCTTGTGTACTTGCAATCATGTATGACCAACCTACGATAAGTTGCAATCGGCTATTTGTAATGTTTTACGACACGACGTCTATCAAAGATCTTTTTTATCTTTATTGATGACAATTGTATATTAATATATCAACATTTATTATTAAAAGGAAATTAGCATGTTATTCTTTTGTGTACGGTAATAAAAACTCTACAATCTTCTTGGTGAAATGTTCAGATGAATCGGTTTTAATATTTGAACTATCGTTAACACAGGCAGTAGAAAGATTAAATTTCCGGTAGAGTACGTAGCTGGTATTTTATACCCATTTTCCTCATATATGTCGAGTAGAAACATTACCAGTCGCAGAACTCCAGTGTTGAAATGTAACGGCTTAATGACGACAAATGCGGTAAAATTTAACATTTGCTCAGCATGATGCGGCACGTGCCAAAAGCATAAAGAGCGCACAGAGAATTATCAAGAATTTTTGAATTTATTTTGAGTTTTATTATTTGAACATTGCATCCCAATTCTAAAAACTACAAAAATTTATGTATTGCAGTACGATAGGAAATTGCAAAATAAAATCTGAAAAAGTACAAGCTAATCGTAATATTATTTGTCGTAATACTTGTAAAGTTTATTATAGTATTATATTATTTCTCGCACTAAATTAAAAAAAAACGCCATAAATAACAAAAAATAATATTAACAAAGAAAAACAAATAAAGCTTTTAACAGTCAAGCTGGATTTTAAGATAATTCAATATAAATAATTGATATATACTACATATGTAGTCATTCAAACTTCGTGCCAAAATAATTTTTTAGTCTTGAAACGCAAACTCGACTGAACTACTGTAGTAATATCACAAATTAAATTGTATTTACTGAAGAGGATCCAAACCAAGGATCGAAACGTCTTCAATTATTATATATTATAAAACGTAATTGCAATAATTCAACTTCAGCTTTCAAGGCTTTTTTTCCTTATTAATTTAATTCATTAGAGCATAGAAAATTTTTTTATAAATTAAATTGACTATTAAATTGCTGATCAATTTAATTTGTGATATTATTACAGCAATTTAGTCGAGTTTGTGTTTCAAGATCGAAAAATCATTTCAATGCGCAGTTTGAACGATAATTATACATATAATATAAGTATACATATATAAATAATATAAGCCTATATAAGTATACATATATACGTAATATAAATCCATACCAAATTACCCAACCATCTAAGATCCAGCTTGATCGTTAAAGGCTTATTCCTTACTTGTTGTGTAATCACATGGTCTTAAAGAAGTCTATGTTAAATAATATTAACTTTCTTTTATTTGTTAATTGAAAAAATAATAAGATTCATTTTTAAATAAAGAAATAAACTTAATTCACACAAAAGTATCTTCATAATCTTTGATAATTTATAATTTAAATTATTGATATCTCGATTTTTTTGTCAAAAAATAATTCACTCTGTATTAAATACGTGATCCTTATTTCAAAATAAATAAAAAAAAATTGTTAACATTATATTAACTTTATAAAGAGCAGATCAAGATTAATTCTTTTAATGCATATCTATATCATCCTAATTGGAGATGGGATTATCATGTTTCTCGAACTATCTCGGACCTCGATGGTAGATCAAATGAGACGGGCAAATGCGACGAGACAAAATGAAATAAAAAGAGATAAAATAGAGGTTTCATTATTTTCGCCGGATACATTTCTAGCGACTTAGGAAATGTCAGGTGACGTGACAAACGATCGGGCCATTTCTTGAAAATTAAATACGACTCCCCGCACTCGCCAACCATTGTCGCAGACGAGCTGGCGTAACAGCGAGGAAACGAGTGAAAAAAGAATAAAAAGAAGCTATTCTTTCTCTTTTTTTCTAAGATACGTTTGCAATTTATTAAGGTGCAATAATCTCGATGACAACATATATGGCAGCGTTGCATCGTTGCAACGATCGCGTAAATAATCGACGGACTACCCGAAATTAAGGTACGAAAATTTAATTTCTGATCATAATAATTAAATCGCGTAATGCAATGTATATGATTTTCTGTAATTTTAATAGTCTCGTTTATACTGCGAATCAATACATAACACGAATCAAAAATTGAAGAGCATGTTTTACTATATTAAATGCCAATAAAATTTAATCACAGTTATAACTAATGTATTAATAGTTTTGATAACGGAAAGAGAAGATAATCTAGTTCCTCCATTATGAATTTATGAAGAGCACTTTTATACTGTCTCATAAAATAAAACATATGCTGTTATGAAAACGAAAATTAGAAGATAAGTGAAGCATCTATATCAATTCTGCATAACCGCAATTCGCTCATGTCGCTACACATTATTAATGTAATCCGATAATCCTATATGCAGCAAAGCAATGGTAAGCCATGTCTTGTATCCAAGAGAGAATGGGCTACGCTATTACAGAAATTTGAAGCTATAGCATTACAGAGCTAAATTCTAACGATTCGTAATGCTACACTATGGTGACAACTGCTTTCAATGTGCAATTAGCAGAATTATATTGGATGCTACTATACCGCTAATCTTATTTCAATTAGGAACCTATATCTACAAGAGTAAATTAATCTCATCAAGTATTAATTTGTATGTTGTTACATAGGATGTTTAGCATAACGATCCGCACAATTTTTGACATTTTCGGTAGTTTAAAAAAAGTATAACCCTCAATTACATGAGTGGGTCATTTGGACTTGGGTGAAAATTTTAGTCGGCCGCTATTTTTGTACGATTAATATTGCAAACTTGAAGTGAGAGGGTAAAAAACTTGGAATCTTTCAGTGTCGATCATCATACAATTGCTTCGTTGTGTCTTAATGTTAATTGTAATGCAATAAAAGTTTGGCATGAGTGATTTGGACTCGTTAAATGTAAATTCGAGAGATTTTTGCCGAAAGTGAAAATTCGTTTTTAGTAGTATCTGTTTATTAGTGCTATATACAAGTATATGTGTTGTCTTCTTATAACTAAAATATATATTCATTGTCAAAGCATTTTTGCGAAAGAGGCATGGCGAAACGATTGCTCTATTTTCTCGAAGTTATAAAATTGCGAGTAAATAATGTCGAAATCATTATATATTTAGTATAAAATATGTTTATTGTATTTTTTTTAAAGAAGAAAATATCCGACATATTTTCGATATAATTTTTCCGAGCATCCATAAAAATCCGTGGCTTCTTTGCCCCCTTTAATATATTGACTGTTTAAATTCTATTCGTTGAAGCCTAATAAATTGTATTATTTATTAAATTTGCTTTTTAATATTTTTTGGCAGAACTTTTTCATTTCAAAACAAAATAACATTTTTAATAATTATTAACCTTTTTAATAATTATTAACCTTTTTATGTTTTGATATTTCAATTTTATGCATTTATCAAAAAAAAAAAATTTCTATTGAGATACGTAATAATTACAGAGCAAGTCAAAAACTCGTGGATGACTTGAACTCAGACACGCAAAATTAGAACTCTAAAACGAAATATGTAGTTAAGAATTAAAAGGTGAATATTCATCTGTTTTATGCAAGCTACAACTATATATAACGTAATAAATATAGACTGTGCATTCCTATAAAGTTATCAGTTCAGAAAAAGTGAGGTAATTTGAAACATATCGCTCTCTACCTTTAAAGTATCAAGTTGAAGAGAGATGTTGACAGAGTTGAAGAAAGCTGCTGATATGTTCAATTTCTTCTGACGGAAAACAGAAATTAAGATAAGGGAATGTACAGTCTATACTTATTACAGTTTATGGCTGTAGCTTGTAATAAAACAATTAAAAAAAATTTCAATAAAAAATTTGATCACTTTGAATTTTTTAAACAGCAACGTGCAATTTTTTTCATAATATTGTATTATAAAGATCTTTAAGATGAATTCAACGCTCTATCAAAAATGTCACTTTAATATTTAATATCACGCATTATTTTAAATGGAAGTAGGTACTTATTTTCATTTTAATACTAAGCATTATTTTAAATAGCAACATAAAAGTTCACAACAGTATAAATATTAGAAATTGCCCAGAAATCATTTTCGCATTGTAAACACGTACTATAATATCCATCATAAATATTCACTAATAAAAGAACTTTAACTTGTACAAACAAATATTCAAATTGCTTAGTCCTATAGCACAAAGTTTTGCTCCTTTTAACAAATTGCTATGCGTAAAATTATATTTTGTAGCAATTATACTATTTGGATCTAAATTTTAAATATCAATTGCGTATCAACTTTTTCTGAATTAAATAACGATTCATTGTTGCTACTAAAATAACAATTGATATCTACTTAGAAAAAAAGACTCAGAGAATATTGACTCGGAGAATAATCACTCATAATGATCAATATTACACATTTACAATGCAAAAAAGTTCTTAAACAGCTTTCAATGTTGTTTAAGCATTCACAGCTTTATGTTTACATTTTTAGTCAAAGCTTATTAAATAGGTATTGTTACTTAAAATAAAAGTAAAATCAATAAAATATTAATAAAACATTTCAATAGAATGTGTTAAATTTATTTTAAAAACTCCTACAATATTGTAAAAAAAATTGCATAATGCTGTCTTAAAAAATTCAAAAAGACTAACTTTTTACAAACATTTTTTTTAAATTTTTTTAAGTTACAATTTGAATGGAACAAATAAATATTTATCCTTCATTTCTTTTTTAAATTGTTAGAAATGTCTCAAAAATACGAATCGTTACGCTCGACGCCAATATTGTTGGTATTTCCTTTTCTTTGCATCAATTTTTAAGAAAAAAAACTTTTGCATATATTCTACACTAAAAGAAAATTAGAAATCAGTTTTCTATAAAATTTTAAACATAAAATATCGACATAAACGTTATTTGAATCCTCATTGTTATTCTGTTCTATAAAAAGAGTAAAAGATTCACATTTAGAAAATTCTTATAGCATCTTTTCGCGCGCGCGCAAAATTACATTCAATAGAAAAACATTTTAACATATTAGGTGTTGGAATTAATTCGTAGCGTTTTACAAGTGATGGGAAGTACTTTCATTAATGTATTTTTTAATGCTCATGTGAAATAAATAACATTCTTTCATTAAAAAACGCTACGAATTAATTCCAACACCTAATAATTTCATGCAGATTACATCGCTCAATTATCTTTTATAAGGAATAAAATTGGAAGTTTCTAAAAATATCGAATAAGCATTACTGCGAAACCTCTGTAGACTGTTTTGGTAAAAAAAAAATGATCAGAATGTGAAGGTAATCCGAGTAACCTGAAAGATATACCCGTGGTACCGACGGATCTACTGATTCGTCGCAACAGGGTGCAAAGTGCAAAGAGACGTAGAGACGGGAGGTGGAAGAAGATAACGGTGGCTCTGCTTGATGGAACGACGGACGTAACGGATAGTGACGCAGGTATACCAGCAGTCCACAGGACGACGGGCCAGTTTATTGCACAGGATTAAACCTCCACGTGACTGGAGCCTCGGAGACCAGTCTTTCTCTCTCTTTTCTTAGATTCTTTCTGTCTTATATTTTTCAGATCTTCTCTTTATTTTACACGTACGTATCTTTTACCCTATTGCAAAATTATTCCCTTGGTGAACAATCTTTCGCCTCTAAATTCGATCTCAAAATTATCACAGAATCATCATAAAATTTTATTCTTTAAAGATTTTTACTTTTATAAACATCAAAGTATCAAAGTATAACTAACCAGATGATGCTACATTTGGTATAAATAAAAGACTTTAGAATAAAGTCGGAAAAAATCGAAGTTTTAGTATTTAAATTAATATTGCAATGAAATCAAGAACAAAGCCAATGTTACAATTTACATTGTATTTAATATTGTAAATTACTCTTTAAATCTGAATCAGTGGATAATCACTGATATCAGTGCCAAGTATATCACTGGTAATCAGTAAATTAAATGTGAGATTTCTAACCTAGCTAATCTTTATTATATGATCTAACTAATCTTGTTTTATGCTTAAGTTCAATGAATGTGATATTGGAAGATTGAAATTAACATGCAAATATTAGTATTTTAATTATATAATACTTAAACATTCTTCCTTTTTTAGATAAACTGATTATCAATGCCAAGTATACCACTGGGTAATTAATGACTATTCACTGATTCAGATTTAGAGAATAAAATACGAGTATTTTCTCGTAATTATTATTTGAGTAAAATCAACTAACTCCAATACATGGTAAAATCTGCTTACAACAACGAAACATGCTGTGAAGAATTGTAGCTCACCTCTAATTCGCTTGATTACTACGTGCGTCTGATTCAATTTAAAGGCGAAAATTCAACTTGTCCGATAATTCTGTTACAACGAGAAAGGGCAGTTTGGCCACGTCCGAGACCAGGAAATTGCGCACGACACGGGAGAGACTGGAGATTCTAACGAACGAACGAATGACGATGCGAATGTATGCGGTTGAATTCGACGACAATTACATCCCGATTTTAACGTGTGCTTGTATGCGACCGTTGGCGTTGTTCCCGCGAATACGGTAAGCAATTCCCATCCGTATCGCACTGTGACGCGCCAGAAGGAAGCCAGGGTCCATTCGAGCGAATTGGGCTAAGTTGAATAGATCGTGGCATCAGGAAGCTATTTGTTCGATCACAACAATGGACGAGAACCCGAAGATCGGTGAGCGTGCAACGGGGATTACGCGCACGGTATTAAGATAAAGGGAAGTACATCGCAATGGTACGACGCATGTCTCTAAATCAGCGTCAGTCTAGGTGCAAATGAAACGCAAACGACGCTGGGTACGGACATGGTGTGCAACAGTGTACAATACAACACCGCTTCATTTGACCTCACGATAATTTCGTAACATGGTTACCGAGCACACAGTTTGTTACTAAAACATATTTCGATTCGCCCATCTCATTAGTACCGCTTGGACAATGTCACTAGCAAATAGAATTATCTATAACAATTCAGAGTAATCCTCTCGCGAAACGTAAATGTACGTCGCACATAGTGTATTGTAATTTCATGCTGAATTCGGTATACTGTGAACATTACGTTCATGGAATCGATCAATTCAACGACAATACGATTCAGATGTTAATTATAAAAAAGAATACGAATCCGTGATGCAAAACAATTATATTTTTAAATATTAATCATTTCCATACAAATACCACTATTAGATAAAATCACATATTGACCCTTCGTAACTGTAAAATAATAACGCTTCCTTTTACTTTGCATTTTCCACGAAATTAATTTCGCGGCTTAATGTGTGCTCTTGTCAAAAAAATCAGCGGTTCAATTAGCCTGAAGTAAGTTCATCGATCCTCGCATGCGCCAACGCTGTCAGACATTGCCCCATCACTCTCGCGGAATCCTAAATCTCGGTAACTGCAAATTGGGAGCGCGTACAGTTCACTTCGACTCTCCAATCCGCGATTTCCACAGCGAAAGCAGAGCGGATGGATCATAGAATGCGAGCGGGGCAACGTTGGAAAGTTGGAGCATTATTTCGAGCTTACACGCGTGTATTACCGGACTAAGTTAACACTCGACGTAATTAGCAGTCTCCATCGGTGACGAGAGACATTGTGCATCACTCTTGGCTGCTGTTGAACAAGTGCAAACTCGTTAGGAATGCGTTCGTGCGAACTCGGATAACGAACTCGAACATGGGACTAAAGGTGCAATCTTCATCCAGTATAATGTTTATGCACACGCCCATAACGCTGTGCTCGAGAGAGGAAAAAGTGAAATAAACGTACGTATACACCGAGCTCAAACGTACAAATTAATTACGGAAATCGAAGCAACTCGAGCTTCGGTCGATAGTCGACAATTGCATTATGGAGAGAGAACCATCACGTACCACTATGCGAAATGATAATTTTTAATATCAAACGTACATATATATACACATCATTAAGTTAAGCCGCGCACTATCGCAATAACCGAGAGAAATATTTGATAATCGAATTTCTCTCACAGTACAATATCGACATTCATAAATCATGTTCTCCAAACGCATAGTTGAATACCTGCTACGAAGCTACTCTAAAGGTAAATTAGATACAGCTCGAGATCGTTTATATCGGGCCGCTTGACATTATCCAATTCTCTTAATCCGAAAGACATTCGCCATACGGTACCACGATCTGTGACATCGCCATACGCCGTGGCACATGGTTAATATCATTACCATTATTGCGTAGCAGGAGTTCCGGAAACGATTCTCAAACAGTAATTCCGACAACGCGATAATGGTTGCGCTTAAGTGGCAATCGGACTTTTTCTACAATCCAAATCAACGAGAACGTCTCGCACTACACATAATACGTGACTGACCGAATGAAATCTCAATTGTTATTGGTCGTCGTCGCCTTCATCTTCGTCGTCTTCACCGTTTCAAGCCATGATCGTATCGACTGGAAAATGGAGCAATGCTGACGATGCAGCGCACTCTCGAATTGCATCTGAGAAGACTAACCATTCTCATAGAAATCGTATCTACGGATGCATTTCTTTAAAACACGAAACACTAAGCCGTCGAATATCCTTTATTTCGGAGGAATCGAGAGAAACTCGATAACCGAAAGCAGATTGGACGACACTTCCGACTAGATGTATCCGGAAATGTTATTTTCCTCTGACATATCACCGGCATGAGATAATTTCCGTGACATGAGAAACGGAAAAAGTTTCATCGTGAAAAATCTTGTAGAAGAATCTACGTGAATAATTGAAAGCGAAGGAAAAGAAATATAAAGAGGGAAATATAAATTATTAAAAGAACGTAATATCTTAATGGTTACTTTTCTTGATAATGTTTAAATACGCGCTTGCTGAGTGAATGAGTAGGTCTGGAAACTTGTAAGACATTAAACAATTTCCAAGTAATTAGTAAAGATTTATAGATTGAAAAGAAAATATTTAAGAGAAACGAGCAAATTGATTTCTCATAAAATTAATACAAACTCCGCGTCTACTTTCAACTACTATGCGCGCATTAATCTTTTTATTAATTAGTTCAGGAATACGGGATCTTTAATCTAAAATTCTTGTTAGTCACCATTGCAACCCCGTCTTCGAGAGGGCGTAACGACTTGGCAGGACCAAAGATAACGACGCTTCCACTAATTACAGACTGAGAACTATCGATAATGGGACGTAGTTCTAAATTGGCGACACACGAAACTTCGGCTCCATTTACAGCAGTTTGCTAAAAGAAAGGCATTGCAGTAATATAAAAGAAAGAGGTTCGTTCGCAGCCACTATCGGCATTATGTAAATTTCCGAGATATTATGCAGCCATTCGACGACTGACCCGATAAAAGCTCTCTTTACGAGAATACCATACCAACGAGTTTTAATTGAAGAAATGATAAAACGATAAAACGCGGTAATTCATTTGCAGAATTCTCGCAGTAACAATTACTTGCGCATGCTAATGCAAAGATAAAACTTACAAACAAAAAGATTATTTAATTATTCGTAAAAAATCCATTCGGCATTTAATACATTGATCATTTATCATCAATTTGTTAAAAAGAGAGTCGTTGTCTTAGCTACAAAATCCTAAGCTGCTATATCCGGAAGCAATCTCGTGCGTCACGGTATCAAGCTGGCCAAGATCGAGCCAAGAGTGACACCCATAATAAATTCACCCTTTTAAGAATCTGCAGAAAAACAGGGGTATTTGGCGGACCAGCTTTATCCGGCTTTCGAGCCTTTATCTCGAAATCGCGATCCGCCTCACGGAACACGAATAAACAAGGATAGTCTGGCATAAAGAAATGAAGCTCGGATACTTCAACTAGTTGGAGGATGGTACGGGATAAGTGTGTAGTAGAGTTTTGGCGAACGGGAACACAGCGTGTTCTTATAAAAAGAGGCATAAATTCATCAGAGATAAACGCATCTCTCTGTTTCTTCGCCGGGGTGGAAAGACGCCCCGAAAAGAAGAAGACAAGGCGAAGGGACTACTGGAAAAAAAAACGAGAAAAACGAACGCAGGAAAGAGGAAAAGGAAACGGTCTTCTCGTCCGTCCACAACGAGAGTTATATCTGAAAATCCGAAAAAAAAAAAAACAGAACATGGGGCCAGATTCTTACGATTCGAGAAGACTATCTTGTTTCGGAAATCTAAGGATAAGAAGCACAACTACGAGGAATTCTTAAATCTTATTCTTGTCATCTCAACAAGACGTAACGTACAAAAAGTAATGAACGTAAAAAGACAAAATCATTTATTGTACTTACGTACTTATTATGTTAGAATTCATTTTTACAAAAATCCAATTTAACCCTTCAGTCAATAAATGGATACCTACATATTTATATTTCGTATTTTATAATGGCCTACCTTCGAACAACAAAAAGCAATTTTGCAAAGATTTCATCCAATTTTACTTCTACATTTTCAGCAAGAACCTTAAGAAATACCGTAGTGTGAAAAGCTGAAAAATTATGCAATTGACAGAAGGATTAATTTAAGCCAATTAATAATACAATTTAATAATAAAAAGTTAATTGTTACTCAATGCTTATAATAATAAATAAATAATAATAAATAAGTAAGAAATATGATATTAAAGATTATCTATAATAGACAAGTTATATTCTACATTATAAATATTATAATAAATAAACATATTAATCAGAAATTAATCCCTTTTTTGCTCAATAAGCGCTCAGTAAACGGTTTTCTCTGCTGAACGCAGCCATTATCTTTCAGTATTAAATATCTGTTTAAAAATAAAAATTCAGTTTGAAACTATATAAATAATTATAATAATATATATAAATAATTACTGACATATTAAACAAAATATCTTTATTGTTAAATTCTTCTCGTAAAATAATTACAATTTATCTATTAGCTCATATTTGGCTTCAATTTAATTTTTATTCAAAGTAATGTCACTTAGGAATAACGGAAATGCATTCAAATAATTATAACAACAGTTATCTTGTTTGTCAAATAACTAAATTACAGAGGTTTCTAAAACTACTCCTCAATCATTTATGCAAAGATATGTGGTATTATCTATACAAATATCTTGCACTAGTGATGTAAGATATATAATACAATAATATATAAGAGACGTTATGTATTAAGACATTATGCCTACGTATAATATATAAGATAAATTAGTTTATATATATATATATTATATAAAAGATATATTTTCGTTCTTGAACTTCAATTGCTTCAATTAAGTTTATAAATCAAAAAGTAAAACAGGTTTAATTTTACAGCAATGATCACTCGATTGCGACGACATGAATAATTTAATGAAAAGAGAATTCGTAAAATTATTCGATTTACTTATTCATTCCTAATACGGGCGTACTGCTCATTCGTTGGTAGTAACCTAAATTCTAATCATACCAGACTACGTTAGAATTCCGCAGGCGATTCAACAGAAACAGAGAGGATGAAGATTGGTCCATGATAATGCGCGCAGTGTCAGTGCAAAAGCACGTTCTATCTCCGCATATATGTGTGAGTGTATGTGTAAAGACATAAAATGATCTCTCGCCTCTAATGGGTTAAGGTTACTAATGAAATTGCGTAAATCTAACGTCGATTAAATCTAAAGTTGCAGAACATTTCGAGAGCCGATTCAGAGAACTATTCAAACTTTATTTGTAATATGGCTGTTTCGATAGTTGATATAATATCTGGTTTTCCATACCATATGTCCGGTTTAAATCATGAGAACTTTATGAAACAGATTACATAATCATATAACTATATAAAGATTATGCGTTTCGCGGGTTTCCTCCGTGTTTAGATCCATTCTTGGAATGCCAACGTTTGATACTTCATCAAGCTACTCCTCGCCCTGATGAAGTGGACTGCAAGATTCACGAAACGTTGGCATTCCAAGAATGGATCTGGACACGGAGGAAACCCGCGAAACGTATAATCATTATATATAGAAAGCACTCGTGGAAGTCTCAAGAATATAATCATATAACTACATTTAATAAAAAAATAATAAACATGTGAGATGCGCATGACTCATGATATTGGTCAGTAAAAAATCAATAAAACAGTAAAAATCAAAACAGTGAGTGAAGTTGTAAACGCTAGGACACTATTACGTAACTCACTCGGAACGAAACGTTCTATTTTCTGGCAAACAACGACTACTTCTCCCTTACTTTTCTCGCCTTCCACTCAACGTTTCAGTCTGAAACGTACCCCGAAAGAAGATATTCGAGGGTAAGAGTGCCTGAGAGTCTCGAACAACGGTCGACAGGCCTGCGAATGAAACTCGCATCAGTTTCGTCCGTGCGGACCGAGAAAATCCAAAAGAAAGTTACTGCGAAAATACCGATGCTATTATACTAGATGTGCGCGCTGAAACTTGTTCAAGAATTTATGTCACTCCTCGCATGCAGTTACATAAAAAGAATTTTAACGGCAGTCACGAAAGTTCGCAGATATGTCTACGATGACAGTGGTGCATGATGCATGTCAGCAGGACTCGAATCGCCGAACGATATTTCTGTAAATGATACGAAAGAAGTTCGGAGCAGCACTTATGGAGACATTCTGACGCGATCCGATGGGTCCAGTAAATCTTAACTGAGAGAAACTTCCGAAAATTTACGTCGTCGCGTGCATGGCCGTCCACGGAAGTCACCTAAAAGGCCACGCGGGGATTCCACGGGTACAGAGCATCGTCCCCGTAAGGGACGCATTAATCCACGTTAAGTCTCGGCTAAATAAGTGCTGCCGGACTAAAAAAGTCGACTGCGCTAAGGAAGATTGGAACGAACATTACGGCGTTAATACGAAAAAAGAGTAGAATCGATGATGCCGCCGGGATCGATAAAAAGTACTCTATAAATTTACTATTGCAGATGGATCAGGCAAACTTTCTAACTGATTTATCATATAAATTCGAAAAAAAGCACATAATGACCAAAAAGAACATATTTGATAAAATAACACATTTCAAGAATAAAATAAAAAAAAATATAAATATTCCAATATCACCAGAATTTTACTAAAAATCTATTCGACTAGAAAAAAAACCATATATTTTATTCGTTATATCGTAATTATATTATTGATTTTTACACACGAGTATCCGGTTTATAATGATTTTAACTTTTCACTTAATTTAGAAAAAAAATCCTAAGCTATCTCCTAATTGTTTAAAAAGAAAATGATGATACTGCTATATAGGTAAATTACGTGTGTTAGAACAGAAAAAACTCGACTAACATCGCGCATTAGTGAATGAAATATTAATGCGGATCTTGCTTACTTATCGATAAACTCTAGTTAAACGGTCCATTGCCGTTACACTGTCGGTACCATCTGCCATTTACCACTATGTCCTAAAGTGTTTAGACACTCGGGAACTAATGGTGCGCTGGATACACGATTGTATCCAGTATAGTTGAATTATAGCGACTGTACATTTGGAGAAACAAAAATTATCGTTTATCATGATACGCGTACATCATCTACAATATGAAATAAATATAATTTTCATGTTTATGTATCTATGTATTTTTATGTTTTAATACAATTTATTTTGGCATATAGCGTATTATGAAAATTTATACATCGAAATCTTATCCCGATAAAATATGATAGAAAAATTGTTGATTCGCCGTCCTTATATGTTGACTCGAAACAGACTTAACAATGTAACATTTGTTCTCGTACGTGACGTTCAATGCATTTCAAAATGTTTCTTCTTTCTCATTTCGTTGAGACATGACGAAGGAAGCAACATACCTCAGGGGAAGGAAAGGAATTTCCCGACGGATCAACGAGAATTTTAAATTTTCACCGAGAAGAATGTCGTCTTATACTTAGAGAGGAAAGTAGCTTTTCAGCTTCGACAAAGTCTACTCAGCAAATTCTTCTAAAATTGCTATCTATTAGAATTGCAAAAATTCTAATAATCAATGTCTATTTTTTATATCATCATATATTCCAGTCATTTTGTATGAATGAAAAAGAGAAAAAGAGAAAAAGAAATAGAAAAAAAGAGAGAGAAAGAGAGAAAGGAAAAATAGAGAGTGATAGACTAGTTACTTTCCTCGTGCAAAATAATGCCAAGCACTCCTTTCCGCATTACAGCGGCATAAACAAGATAAAATAAACAAGGGTACAAACATTATAATGCAGAAGCATTGCCTGTGGAATAACGTCAGCTCAATGCGTGAGCGTATGCTCTGGTTTTGTGTACGTCTACTCGTTTGTAGATTTGCGTACGTAGTAGTTTGAGCGGTGCAAGCGAGATGTGCTACCTAGTAGCTACCTGCAATGTTCCTCCACGTCTCGGCCGCTTCTTCTTCCTCGGATCTCTGACCCATACTCACTTCTCGTTACGAGTATCAATGTACATACTGTTTCTCTCTTTCCATCTACGAATCTCTATTGCTTTTTGTGGGGTAGCCTCTGGCGAGTCCAACGAAGAAAGACTGTCCCAACGTGGGATACGTCGTGTAGACAAATGGGGCAGTAGTCTTTCTTGCCAGCCAGATAACATTAGCGTATCATGGCACAGTGTACGACAATTCAGAGCAGACGTAGGTAATTACTCGACAAAGAGAATATAGACGATGATTTATCTTGAGTATATCTGGCATATCCCTGAGGGAATTCAACAACAACAAATATAAACTCGACAAAATTACTGACGTTTGTCTCATGAAAACTTTTGTCGTTAAATATATCCGAATGGCAATTGGCACGCATGATTAATCTATCTATTAATCTACCGTTATCTAACATATGCACTGAATTTGTCTGACTATCGCGCGCAAAGAAAGTTAATAAAGATTTTTTTTAATATACTGGAAATCTATACAAGTATATCTCTTTTTCATGCATTCTTCTTTTTTTACAGTGCCATGTTTCTTCGTCCACCCTTACTACACTTTTATCTGTCGTAGGAAAGCGCTAGGGGCATCACTATGGGGCCGATACGAGGGAACTTTTAAAATTACCCGGCTTTCCGGCTGAGAGATAATATGGCCTATTAAGAGTAGACGACGCCGGATCGAAGATGAGAACGAGCGGCGCGAAGTCGCTGTGGGAAGAAGCCAGCGGGGTTAGTTTAATCCCCGAGTTTCACCATGAAAAACAAAAGAGATAGAGATATAAATTTCGCTTTTAACCGGATGACTTTAGCTGTCACTATAATCTAACACATATTTCCGAATGTTCGTGAAACAACGCGCGTTCTTATTTCGTTTTAGTACATTCCACTGAATTTTCTTTCTTATCTACTCACAGTAGAAAAAAAAGAAAACTTGAAATACAATAAACGTAATACAAAGATATAAGTATAAATCGAAAAATAAAACGTGTCATGTATAATTGAAAACCATGCACCGTATTGTAACTAAGTATTCTAATGCCTGTTTCTACGAATGTAGATTAACTTAAATCTCAATTCAATTTACTTTTCATTTTTTTTTAATTCTTAGAACTAAATAAATATAAGTACTCTAAAATCATCGATCGTATATACAAGTCTCTGTAACATAAAATTACTTTCAACATTTCATGACTGTACCATTAAGATGCAGTTATGTAAATTCGTCAAGGAACTGCGTGATAAGATATGATTAAGGCAATGGCATTTCAGAACGAGACATTAAATTACAGCACGTACTACAAGGCACGTGAGTCGCAAATTTAACAAACAAGACACTATTTCGTATATTACTAGTCTATATAAACTTCTTAAGTGTTTAGCAGTTGTTCTAGGCTACGAAGTGACGAAACGATCGCAAAGTGGTGTCTCGACATACATGACAATTTTATGTCATCCCTTAGGGATAGCATATTCGCCGTTTGCTAACTGCAATACGACGTAACGATATTCAAAGTTACAAGTTAGTTTAAGAGTTCCGTCGAGCATGAATTTTTATTCCGCTGTAATGTAAGAATACTTCTTGAAAACGAGCAGATTATTATCTCAAGGATTTAGTACGTGAAATATTTTCAAGAGAGCTATAAAAATCTCTTGACGAAACGTTGCATGAGTATAACGGTTGAAAAAAGGCCGTATAAAAAAACAAACTATAATCTTAAGACTTTTAATGATGTCGATTCATTTTAAAAGTTTGAAAGATAATAGAGAAATGTATTTTAGTTATATTAAATAAAAAATAAATAAATATATTCTGACAAATAAATAAAATGTAAATCAAAGCATGTGTCATGTATTTATAAAATTCGATACAAAAACAAATCAAGAATAAAGTACCTACAACCGATATAAATGTAATAACTATCAATCTCCAAATGCACTATTCTCTCTTTCCATTTTATATAAATGTATACTTATACACCAAAACATTTGTTATTGTATAGCGCAAGTGTCTGAACAACGAGACTCCAAAGACATATAAAAATAAACTTCCTCAACATTGAACGAGAGAGTAAAACTTTTCCCGTGTTTACATTTTATTATGCATTATATTACATGTATACATAAATTAAAAGAGGCTAAGATTGCTTTTGAACATTGAAGAGATAAAGCTTAAATATCACCATAAATAGAAATAATTACAATTAACAAAATAATTTTCATTGATTAATTAAGTAAACCGACTTCATTATTATTCTACGATAACGTAGAATAATAAAATTTGAGTTTAATTGGGAGATACTAATATGTTCATTTTCACAAAGTAGCCTCGTTCTAAAGAAAGTAAAGAAACTATGTTCTATAAAATTTTATTATTTGAATGAATTCTGCTAGAAAATTCGAAAGACGAATATAAGACCCTGTAAAATACTCAAATTGCCTCAATCTCGTTAAAGATACGCGCAATACGCGTTAAAGATACGCCTAACATTTAACATCCAACACGCGAATAAATCCTATCACGTAGCGATGTTATGTCGTATCGGGAAACCAAGACAGATTGAGTAGAAATGAAAGCGCTATGTGAAACGATCATGAAACCTCGAAACATTTGGTCGCTCTGTGATCAAAGCTATCCATTTATTTTATACAATCCGTGTTTGTAATCAAAATACGATAAATTTCAATTATACAATACTTATGAATCAACATTGCTCCCCTAGTTTTTAAAAAAACCAAATACAAATAAATGATTCAACTAAAATGTCAGCGAGAATGAAATTAATTGAAATCACACCGCGGAATCAAAAAATCTCTTGATAAAAGAAAATTAATTTTTAGCACGTGTGAAATTTGGAAAAATTCAAAATGATTTCCATTATCGCGCGCGAGAAACTGAAACAAGGGATAAAAGAAGAGAAAGATAGAACAATCGTGAGCAAACTGTGGGGAGAGGGCGGTAATACTTTATCTTTTGATACCATTGTTATTTCAGGCAATCTGCCTCGATCCATTTTAGAACAACACGCAAAGGTTCGGGCGCAACGCAAATCTAGAGTTACTGCAAACACTGTATTTGTGTAAAACATACATAGAACTTGCGTCCGATTAACGTAATATCATGTTTTTACGTAATATTGTAAGTATGTAATATAAATTTCGCTACAACTTTCTACGTTGTAGCCGATACACATCGGTACATTATTTGTACATGCAATATTCACAGCATATTTATCTGTGCATGCAAATGCGCAATACCATCGGGTGTTAGCTCGCACAAGTTACGCGAAGTAAAATTTTATTATCGAAGTTACAAACCTTCATTTAGTATCATCGATAACACAGACTATGATGCATCTCATATACGAATATCAGGCGGAATTTACGAGCGAACTTTCTAGACTTCATTGAGTTTGCGTCAAGCCGCGTTAATACGCAATAACGTCATACAAATGTACACCAACACAGATGCATTTATGAATATCTAAGCAAACGAAAGATGAGAGAGAGAGAGAGAGAGAGAGAAATGGCAAAGGAGAAGTAACAGAGAAAGAGGTATATCCACAAACCTTTCCGCAAGTTTATGACTGTGGAATATCGAATGTTAATACTGTCTGTCATTGTATTAGAAGTTTCATCCGAACTTCGAATACGATGTATTCGCGGCCCATAACTATGCAGAGAATCGAGGATTATTCATCGACTCGGAATCAGTTCTTCGCCGCGCGTTACTCGTTTGATATAATAAATAAATCAATTCTCCAAATATTTAATTCCACGTGCCTAATGAACTAAATGTTTTCGGCAAAATTATTGATTGCATATATTCTTAACAATACAATAAAAATCTAGATTTGACAGAAGTGAAATAATTTGCGCAGAGGAAAATGAATAGTCATTACAAGCTTGTTTATGAAAAAACCACTTGCACGGTTATCAGAGCAACGTCTCAAAGGACTCTGTGCTAATCCTTGGGAGGCAGCTGCCGAATCACCCCTCAGAGAGCCGCAAGTGGCGAGGCTAGCATAAACACGCTTAAGTTTTGGAGGTTGAGTGCTGCAGCCCGTCACTTGCACGGTCGCTATTCCACGAAGGGACTCTCCGCCTAAGTACTTGAGTACAGCAGGCACCGCCTAAGAGTTTGTTGCTGTTTCTTGTTCTTGCGTTACCATCGTCGCCAAGCGGAGTCACCCCTTAATCATCGTGGCAAATTTAATGTCGCTCTGAACAACGCGAGTCGCATTGTTATTGTGGCCTTTAGTGAACATTTCGGGTCTCGACAAATTTTTCGATGAGTGTGAAGAAATAACAAATCTATCCCGTCCATTTGTATAAACAGAAACATTCCGTTCTATAACTTAATTTTCCAATATAATATCGAAGAAGAGAGTACAATAAAATTCATCTACTATTTTCTTCTATTTTTCTATTCTCTTACTTCTTCTTTTTACAGTGTAACAGTTTTTATTTAATAATAGAGAAGAGAATCGAATTTTTTAATCAATTATTTTTTAATCTTTTGAGAATAGAATACACTTTATGTCTTTATAACGTTATATCGAATAATAAACGCTTCCGCAATGCATCAGAGCCATTTTAAAACATCCATTCTATTAACCCGTAATCCAGAATCGCGAAACATCGCCGTAACCGTAAAAATAATCAACGTGTACTTCGTCCGCTTGGCTACTAATAGTGTAATACGCTTCCCGTTTTACGATCCTGTTCTCCTGACGTTCTAAGCCCAACATCGCGCCGACTGTGGTACATGTATAAGCGCAAGCTCTTGTCATGATCCCTTACATCAACCGAATACAAACTAGCTCAACTTCTAACAAAAATGTCGACATGAACCAACCATCGATAAGACGTATTCGGATTACATTCATTTCCATAGTCCGAAGATCAAACTGCCTAACAAATTACGTTCTATCAACAATGTGCATTTTCCAAGAAAATTTCAACAATTCAATAGATACATAAAATTTCAATATAAAATCCTGGAAAAATGGAAAACAAATCATATATCTGTTTTACATCCGAAACAAACGTATCGAAAGACTGCAATCAAAACGAGATTCTGCTCACGAAAACGTATGCAGAATGCAAGAATACTTTTCAGAGCGTATTTTCTACACTGTAAAAGCGAAGTGTTAAATCCGTTTACACGGGGAATCTATTCAGGTATTTATTTAAAATGCTCTGTCCATGTTCTTCTTGAGGGATTGGCCTGGGACTGAAGCATTTTTCGACTACCAACGAAGTAGTTTGCTATTCTGGGAGGAAGCGAATAGCAATGCATGCTGGGAATAGTACGTAGCAGCTGCATAGAAGTATATCACATTCTTTGAAAAAGAAGCTTCTGAATTCTATCGGTCCCAAAGGCTTTTCGGTTTAGACAGGTATAAGATACAGATGAAATATTTATTCCCGAAACTTTTGAAGAACATGAAAATTATTTACTTTTAATTAAACACTAACACAAAAAATACAAAGTATTAAAGAATAAAGGATAAATCTTTGTAAAATTAATGATTCAATCGTTAGCATTCTTTTAAAATGTATATCTAAAGATTCTAGAGGATTTATTGGGAAAAGCCAATTCTATAAATTAATCGACATTCTAAAAGAGGGTCGTTAACTTTATAAAAATAAAGAATAGTTTATTAAGAGATAAATGGGACACTGTTACAGTAGAAAAATGTTAGAACGAAATGAGATTGGAACAATGTGCCATGATAATAATGGAAAAATTAGCGAGACAGAAGAATGAAAAGGAAGATAAAAAGACAACTGTATAAACGAAATGTTCTATGAACCTTTCCGCCGTTAAAATCCAAGTGCAAAAAAATTGCAAAATAAAAGTATAAAGTAACCGCATTAGAGAGAGAGAGAGAGAGAGAGAGAGAGAGAGAGAGAGAGAGAGAGAGAGAGAGAGAAAGAGAGTTTATATAATGTAATGCTGTAAACAATAACGCGCATAAATATTTCAATTGTCGGATTGCTCGCAAACGATCAAACTGTCGACTCAATCACTCTCGCGCGAGTAGGCATTTTCTACATGAATATGTGGCCCAAGAGCGTTACTTCTGTCGAGTCTGCAACACCGAGGGAAATATTGTCGCTGTCAGCGAATATGTTTTATAGCAACGTCGTAGGAAAGATGTGGCTATAGGCGATAACGTCAAGATGAATCGAGAAGAGAAAGAAAGACAGAAAGAGGGAGAAGTATAGGTGGATATTGGATTTGTAATAGGGGTCACGAAACTATAGACACTCTTTCTCCGATTTCAACCCCCCGCGGAGCATCGCATCTCCCATTCCGAAACGAACCACTTTTTCCACGTATGGAACAGTCGCATCGGCGCAGACTATCGGTTCAATTGAATGTATTATTCGCACGATAGAGTAAAAAAGTATCGAATTGTATTATTCGCATCTTTATCCCTTGCGCCTCAAGAATTTTTGCATCGCGAATACGACTACCGAAGAAAATAACTACCAAAGGAATTAAAAATTCATCCTATTAAATCGTGTAATTATTCACGATTTAATAGGATACCATACAAAGTACAAATGCTAAAACGAATAAGAATTACTGTAATCAATCGAAGCGCCAGTTATTATTGATAATATTCAATCGAATTCGTGCAGATTGTCTATGATTTGTTTCAGGTATTCAACGATACTGACCACGTAGCGAACACAATTGAACTCAATTATTGCGTGTACAGTATGTCCTGACTGCGCTCGTAAAACAGAATAGTCTCGGCTGAAACGTCATGTTGGATATATTGAATTGTACAGAATTATGAGAGGATGCAGTTTCTCGAAAGCGATTAATCCTGATTTGCCGAAATAGACACAATACACTCACACACGTCGACAATTGTTATAGCAAACAGTTGGTTTTCTGTCATAACGCGAACATTATAAAAAATCCAGTATATATATATATATATATGTGTGTGTGTGTGTGTGTGTGTGTGTGTGTGTGTGTGTGTGTGTGTGTGTGTGTGTGTGTGTGTGTGTGTGTGTGTGTGTGTGTGTGTAAAATATTATTAGGAACAAATAGATAATCTCTTAATAATCTCTTTCACTCAGATCTTCACGATAATTTTCAGATTGTCTTCTTTCAATCATGTAAGAAAAAGAAAAGACGAACAATCAATATCAAAGATAAAAGCTTTACAGCCGTACCATCTCAATATTTTTCCTCGGATATGAACAACGGAAGCCATAAGGATGACTAGCCCGATTTTAACGGCAGCAATGAGGGGTTGCTGCACCCGCAGAGAGTACCTACACACGTAGCAGCTCCAAAGACGTCCGGTATTTCGATTAGTCCGATCCTTCAACGAAGCAGACAGGATGATAGCGTGATCGCAAAAATTCTCCTCGTCCCTCCATTCCCTCCCTCCGCCCACGTCGGTATTGTCGGATCGACTTGTCGGAATTTCGCGCACGTGCCGAACGCGAAAGTCTGCCTTTCTTGTCTGCTACATACGTACGTGATCGTTGAAATTGTATTTCTTCACGAAGAGTACGCTCGTCGATGGCAACGCGGAAAAAAGTTTTCTTTTAAAAACTTTTGCGAGATAGAATGAAATAAGATCGCAAAAGGATTATCGGTAGTTACCATAAAACAATAATTATATGTAAATATTATAAACATCAAATAAGAACTATGATACTTCAATTACAATTTTGAGATCTCTATCGCTTTTATGGAAAGATTCCATAAAAATAAGCTAAATAATAAAACTTTTTAAGAGCTTCGTGTTTCAACAACAAATAATTTTTTATCAAGAAGTTTCTTATTGCTTTTAAAAAGAGCAATTATGCAAATGTCGACTGTAAATGTGGAATAAGAGCGTAACTGAGAAGAAACAGACATGAACCGTAATTTCGTGAGCGCTAATGCAAGCATATTTTCGCGAGTCTTATGCCTGATGAAATATATGAACGGTATTTCACGACGGTCGCAATACACCCTGGCATCGCGTAAAAACACCGTTGATTTACATTTACTGTTAATTTATACCATTTTGTGCGGTGATTATGAAAATGAGAAGGCTATTGCCTAACTTTCTTAATTACTTCTGTAAACTGTTGGCGAAAGAAAAAGCTTTTGCAATAATTTAATGTAATTACTTATATGCACTTTTCTAACAAACTCTTCAAACAAATTTCTATATTTTTATAAAGTAATGTTTATTGGAACATTACTTAATATTTAAAAAATTATGTATTTCTAAATTAAAAAAATTAATGAAAAACCTTTAAAACTAAGAAATCATTTTAGAATGTTCTAAGATTTTAGAAAAAATATAAAATAAATGAAAGAAATAGTCATCAATAAATGCCGAGCACGTAAATGTTGTTTATCAGAGAAAACGTTTCCTAGTTGTCTTCAGGTCTCGAATTGTTTCGAAGGGAAATAGGGATCCGCAATGTTATACCCCATTGCTAGAGGACCAAATATACACAGCGCGTCTTGATTATGCGCAACACGTATTCTCAAACACAATCCCGCGACACTCGTAACGCAGGTGGAATTCGAGGCTTCCTCGAGGCAGATAACTGAATTAATTAAGTCTCCTGCAAATGAGGAGATACTCGTGTAACAAAGGTGAATTAACACTAATTCACATTCGCACATCCGGCACTCGTGCACAAATATCGCACAAGTATCAAAAAACAACGAGATGTAGTCAATATAAAATTATGAAAGCAAAATGTGTTACACTTTGCGTAATATATCTAAATAATGAAACTGAATACCAAAGAAAAGGAAAATAAATCAAATGTATTACGACCACGAATGCGAAGATAAAAAAATATGGTGTATGTCAATGCTTTAAGTAAGCATTTGCAATATCAGTAAACATTCACATAGTTGATCGTTTAACGTGGATTCACAAGCATCTCTGATGCTATCAATAATAAAATACAACTTACCCGAGAACCCTACAAATTCTGCTCTCAAATATCGGCAAGAAGAGTAATATATATGCTGATATACCCTGATTGAAATCTTCTTCCTTCTTCAACACCATTCATTTTTTTCTATTCTTCGCAACCCTTCTGCTCTCCTTCATTTTATTTTTCTTGCCTTTATTATGTCTCCTTCGCGCCTCTACTCAAATTTATTTTCTTTATTCTGAGTAAACCGCGTTTACGGTGCCGTTACATATTCGACTTTATGAAAAATGTTTTCACGAAAAGGAAGAAAGATAAATATTTATCTCTCCAATGTATATATATGTATATATATGTATATATATATATATATATATATATATATATATATATATATCACATTATATGATACAAATTTGTAAAAGAATATAATATACCCAATTAAAAAGCTGCTTCATAAAAATGCTTCTTTCTTTTTCTTTCTCTTACTTTTTAAATTTAATAATTATTGTATAAATAATACAAAATTGCAAACTAAAAAAATTTTTCAAAAGAATTCCCTTTGTAAAATATAAAGCTTCAGCAGATTTTTATGGAAATAGAAAACTTAATTCGTTATAGATTACGTAATTTACAATTAGCTATTGAACAATGGATTTACATGCTGCAAAAAGGATTGCATATCGTTGGATACAAAATGAAAGAAAGAAAACGAAACAAAATGTTAAAAAAGAGAGAAAAAAGGGTTGAAACAGGAGGTGTTCGTTTACGCAGTTTCAGACCGGCATAAATCATTGGAGGGCGGAATACCACAAATATATCATGTTCAGACAGTTCAAGAATAAAATAAACAACCCCTACCCCTCTTTCCTTTATCCTCCCTTGCGGCCCGCCACCGAAACCTCCGCCTATGGTTATATTTCACGAGATTTCATTCCAGTACAATCTCCTACAATAAACCCGCGGTTTTCTCTAAGTCGTTGATTTACTTCGCGACTGTATAAACAGAATTACGTTATCGTATCGAAGTTGATTCTATTCCTTTGATCGTAATTCCTTTGATCGTAATTATTAATAAAATATTAATATGACGTTTGTACGTATAAAATGTTTGCTATATTATAGATGGTATTATAAAAAAGCTTTTAAATAAGTAAATAAAAATATTATCTTGTTCGTCATTATTAGAGCTATTTTCAATATTAAAATAATCTATTTATTATTAATAAATAATTACTATTAAATATTATAATTATTTAAATTATAATTGTTTAAATTACATAAACTTATAACTCTTATTATAAAAATATAATAAGACTATTATTCGCGGAATCCTGTAGTTAAAATATTTTTTATTGCACAATATTCCAAAATATATCTAATACAGGGATAGTTTTTAATTCGTAATATACAGTAAAAACATTTAATAAGATATATACATATAGCATTCTGAAAATAAATGCTAAAGAACATTTGTGCTACTATAAAATAATAAATTGCATGCACACTTACCTGTAAACTCGGATGGCAGCCTAATTCCAATAAAGTTCGCACAACACCAGCGTGTCCTTTATTAACCGCGATATGAAGAGCTGTCTGACGTCTTTTATTTCGAGCATTTAAATCGGCGCCGGCACCAGCGAGAAGCGCCATAACACCTGGCTCATCTCCAAAAGCAGCATGATGTACGGCTCTATCGCCATCTTTATCCTATTTTTTTCAAAAACACGATATAAGTAAAAAAAATACAATCTAGTATGGATTTGTCATCTTCATACAATTTGTAAAAAATACTTACTTCCATTTCTACATCTGCGCTATATCGAAGAAGTATTTTAATAACTTCTAAATGACCGTTTTGACTTGCAGCTTGCAAGGCGGTGTGGCCAGCGAATACACCGTTAACATCAGCTTCCGGCCTTTTTAAGCATTCTTCGCACTTAGTAGCGTCGCCATTCGCTGCAGTTTTTACTAATTCTTCATTGACATCACCAGAAACATGTGTCTCAAATAATTTCTTTAATAATGCTGATAATCGTTCTAGAAAACAATGCATAAGTTACTCCGTATACTAAACTAGAAATATATAATAAAATTAAAATATATAATAAAGCTAATTAATTCAGTTTATTACACTTACCACCACTACTATTTCCTGGAACACTTCCATCGCTACTAGCAACTTTTGTAACAGCTTGAGGATTATATGTCCATGATGTACTACAGACTTCCACTTTTAAATCTCCATCATGATATATTTGTTGTACTCTACCTATCTTTCCTAAAGTCTACAAAAAGTCAGAATAAGCATAAGATATAAAAACAAATGGAATTAAATTCAGCAGTTTTATTATTTTAAAATGCTTACTGGAGCCATTGCCTCAGCCCATTCCCCATGACCACGTTGGAGTAATTTAATTTTTTCTATATCATGGCATATTTGAACTAAATCTCCAACAGCAAATGTCTGATTGTCAGAACTCGAACTAGTAACAGGGACAGGTATCTGGACTTTGGTGAGTACAGCAGGATTGAAAGTCCATCGATTACCACTTGGATATGAGACAACAATGTCATGATCTTCATCAATACCGACAACCGTTCCTGTAGTGCCGAGACATTCAAACATGCCGTCTGTCCAGCCTCCATGGCCATGTTGTAGAGATTGTACAATTTCTAATTCTAAATCGACATTAACCTATAAATACAAAAAATAATTATAATTTTTACATGTTTTACGTTGTGCGTTTTTTTACACATAATAGACATATCGTGAACTATTTACCTGATCACCAATTTGCAAACCGTGAGGTCCTGTCCGACCTGGCCCTTGCTCACCTAGCAATGGCAAATGATCTCTATATACCGTTTGTCCTTTTGCATCACTGACCACTTTTAAATCAGCCTAAAATAAAAAAAATATATTATAATAAAAAGCAGTTTTATATAAAGTATTTTAAACTATCTTTAATATAAAGCAATTAATATTATAATACTAACCATTCCTTCAAAGCCGACTCTATACAAATTTTTAGCACCATTATCCCAAATAACGTAAGCCGCTGAACGTGGACTAGCTGCAGACCAGTCTTGTATTTCATTAACTTTTCCTCGACGGCCATTTCCACCATCCTGATCTTCCCATTGCCAGTCCACGCCTCGTACAACTCTTGCACCAGGGAATATACCACGAATTCCAATCTATTAAAATATTAATTAACAAAACATGATGTAACAAGTAATTTTCAAATAATAAAATTAAGAACCATGATTTATACCTTTTTGCTTTTCCTACGAGGCTCTAGTAGAACTCTTTCACTTCCTGGTGTAGCAATACGAAAAAATCTATGACGTAAATGATGTTTATCTCCATGATAACAAATGGAACAAAGATCGTAGTTGCCACATTCAGCACACTTCCATCTAATACCAAAGATAGGCTGCTGACGACAAGTATCACACATTGTACCATCATGTTTCACTCCTGTTGGTGCAGAATCCAGAATCCGCAGATCAAAGGCTCCAGAGCATCGATAATTGGCTGCTGTACCATTATCCCAAACAACTACAACCTCTTCTGGTGATTCAAAATTTCTTACAGTACCAACATGACCTTCTCCACCGTCCTTTTAAATGGAATTGAAAAACAATAATTAAAATATCCTTTAAATCTGTTACTAATGCAAGTTTCCGGCAATTACCAGTAAAATATACATGATTAAAAATGAAGATATTACTTCTATTTTTGTACAATGATCTGCCTGTTAAAAATCACGTATATTGATATATATTATTTTAAAATCTAATAGTAATTTAAGTAAGTATGCAACAAATCTATAATCCAATTAAATATAAATGTTACATGACATAAACAACAATCGGAGTAACCTTACAGCAAATTAAATTAGTTTTTTACGAGCGCAATTTTCTGAAAAAAATTATTGAGCTATTGTTGCATAAAACAGAAAATGTGGGAGTATTTATTGCTATTAATCTTGCGAAAGAAAAACATCGCCTTGTCTCAAACAAATCGCATTTAACGCACTTAACCTCTCATCCTAACCTGTTTTCCCCATTTCCATTCCGGTCCACGAATCACTCGAGCGCCGACACCTTCCATCATAAATCGCGTCGTACGAGTACCCGTACTCGCACCGGCCTCCATCGTTCGTTGACAATGATTCCTTCGCGTATCTTGCTCGGAAATCGCGGAACACAACGTCCTTTCCCAACGCGAACACCGAAAGAAAATACCACTTTGACTGACTTCAACAATGAGTCAAAACACGTGTTGCCAACGCGTGTTCGTCTAGGAACATAATCCTTCACCGCCGCCCGGTGTTCGTGATACTAATTTAGAACGTTATCATATAATTACGCGACTCGCTGCTACATTTATTTTGTAAAAGTGTACGTTTATATATTCGTCTTTTTGTTTCTAACATAAAATAGTTCGGTATGTTCGTCCAATGCTTAAATTTTCGTGCGAAATTATTCGTGCGATCAGCCCGCCACAGAAATATAGAATTTGTTTCCTGAATATTGGCAACCCTAAATCTGGAACTTTAAATGGATGATATTCAAACAAAACTTATGACTTGAATATATAAGCAAAGAGAAACCTGAAAGAGGCTATGCCGATCTTTTTCCTGTTACCGTCGAAATCGCCAGTACATCCATTTTCAGTTTAGGAACTACGTGACTACATATATTTTCTGACACTATATAAAATCGTATCGTCAAAAGTAGACGTGGTTCTCTCTGTAATACATCCTCAGGACAGAAACGTGCCGACTATAATTACTAATACGTGTCAAAGTCTCTACAATTACTAACAATTATAGAGACTTTTAATAAATTCAATATCTTCTAAACATATATTGTCTATTTAAAGCATAATTTAGTAAAAATGAGCTATAGAGTCCTCCCACCAATTTCATCGACCAATTTTCCTCTTTTCTTTGTGAGTATATTCACCCATAAAATAAATGAATTATTAATAAATATAGTAGCCAGTTTTTGCAGATAAGTATATTTTAAATTTATCTTTAATTTATTTTTTAATTTTTATGTCTAATTATTTTATTGTATTTCGCTAATAAAATTGCAATAACTTTTTAAATGTTATTCTTTATTGTATTATCAAATTTAAATAAAAGGAGAATTACTTAAAAATTTTAATATTTAATACAAATTTATTTTTGCTAAGATCTATAAAAAAGTATATAATTATTTTAGAGAATATATATAATTACTTTAGAGAGAATACATAATTATTTTAAAGAAATATTTTATAGAATTATTTTATAGAATATATAATTATTCAAATCATTTTATTTAACAATGATTTAAAAATAATCATTTTGCCACCTCAAAGTCGTATCCGCAAGACGGAAGATAATCTGAAAAATGTAATATATGTAGCTATTATTATGCAATTATTATGCAATCGGTTAATTTTTAGAAATCAAACGAATATCAAACATCTGCAATTCGTTATTGCGAAATAAATTCAGAACAGATAAAAGGGTTGAATCTTTTATTTATAGATGATGTCTGTAAAATATGATTAGAGTCAATGAAATGAATTAGAGATTAATAAAGAAGAGAAACGTTTCTTTTATTATCGATAAATAGATTCGAAGTTACATTTAATTTATAAACGGATCGTATAACGAAAGGTACACTAAAACAAAAAATTACCTAAATTATTAAACTATATGGATTTAAATGGACAATATATGTTTAGAAGATATTGAATTTATTAAAAGTCTCTATAATTGTTAGTAATAAAGGCTTTGACATGTACTAGTAATTATAGTACGCTTCTATCCTGAGGACGTATTACAGAGACGAAACACATCTTGTTTCGACGATACGATTTTATCGATAGTGCCAGAAAATGTATGTAGTCACGTAGTTCCCAAAATGAAAATAGATGTATGAGCGATTTCGATTATAATAGAGAGCCTACAATCAGAGTGACGCCATACGGGTATCAGTTGTGATGGGTCCGCCATGTTTTAGTCATTCCCTTCAATTTTTTTAACGCATTATTTTCTAAATATTGAAATTCATGCTCAAAAATTGTGACAAATTAAAAAATGATAATAAATAAATACTGTATATAAAATAATAAAACTTTTACATATATTATTTATTATAAAATTTCATTTATTTCGTACTATTACAATATTGTACATTTTGTAATATTGCACATTACTTTATACAAAACATTATTTATTTGCGCTATTAAATGCGCTAGTTTATTATCCATTCTCTGTTCCTACATTTTAGGAGCAAAATGCATCTGTAATAATATAAAAGAAATCAAAAATTCAGAAAAATATTATATATGTATTTACCATTTCACAAAATATTATATATTAAATATCGTAATTATCATATTATTTGATTTAGACTCACAATGCAATGATATATAATTGAAAAGATTACGACAAAAAGAGAAAGAATTTAACCAATGTGATGACTATACATATACTTAGTGATAGACTGAGACCGTATATCTCTTTCTCTCTCGCAGAATTTTGCTAAAATATGACGTCATCTCTCTGATTGTAGGCTCTCTACCCCATTCTTATTCTTATAATTATATTTACAATTTGCAATTTGAATAAAGTTAGAATTCTTCTAATTGTACAAGTAAATTATATTTAATTTAAAATTGCGAAGAAAATTTATATGAATAAAAATGAATCAACCTTAGAGGCCCTCCACGACCCCCGCCAATTTTTAATGGAGATCCTCTTTTCTTTGTAAGTATATTCCCCCGTAAAAAAACGAGTTACTAATAAATTTAGTCGGTTTTTACAGGTAAGTATGTATTTTAAATTTATTTTTTAATTTTATATCTCTCTTTTTTGCTTTAATTATTTTATTATATTTCGCTAAAATCATATTGCATTATGATTAGCGAAATACAATAAAATAATTAACAATTACATTGCGTAGCGTTTTAGTATTATCTTTTATTGTAATCCTTTAATAATATTATAATTATTTACAATATAATGTATAATAAAAAATGTTGTTCGAAATATAATAAGAATTATATTATAGGAGCACAATTAACAAAATTTAGTAATGAGGTATTATACGAAAATGTCGAAAATATATATGATAACACAAATTTTCTAAACCAATGTTTAATGAAATATTGATAAATGTGGAATGAAAATACTAACAACAATTAGATCGTACTTACTATTAATTATTAACTTGCGATTATATTATAAAACTTATTAATATCGTGATAAAAAGTCATTAATACATTTACGACAAGACTTTCATCGCATTTAAGATAATTATCCCGATAATTTGATCAAGGTCCCTCCACGTTGTGATAAGGTTAGTATCCGAAAGGTCTTTGTATCCGATACAAAGAAGAAAAAAATCTTCATAGAAAAGCGAACTTGATGTATTCTGATTCCGTCAAATTCATAAGATCCATTCGCAAAAAAAAGTTAAGCAATCCGTCAAACACCAACGGTCTTATTACAGAATGATGTGAATTCCAAATCTTTCAGACCACTTATGATAGAAATAATTTTGGTAGCATCTTAATTACATTTTTATTGCATTTTTAATATAATATCAAAATTTGCGAGGAAATTATATGTTCTGCCACACATTACTACAAATCATCTTTTATTAAAAATAAAAAGATAAAATGATTTCCTTATGGAATGGTGATTACGAAGGAATATATTTAATAGTAATAAAATACATGCATTATTGTAATTTTTTATATGTATGAATACAAAAGTATCTCGGGTACCAAGTTGATAATGTTCGAGATAAATCGAACTTGATAATAACGAGATTTTAAAGAACTAAGTATGCTTTCTGAAAAATTTGTTATTATATATAAAATTTAACAATCTTTTTTTTCTGCATTTCCAAAAGTTAATTATTAATTCTCGCTATAGAAGGATATACATTCGCTTATCTGAATTTTTTGTAATCCAACATTGTGTGTGTGTGTGTATGTATATATGTGTGTATATGTATATATATATATATATATATATATATATATATATATATATTTATATAGTGTTTTTTGTTCACAAAATAGAAAAAATAGTAGCAGAATATTGTCTGCCTTTGATAAGAGAAGGTTATGGGTGCTTTATAACAAGCGACTCAGTACAATATCTCATCCTTGTATTATCGAACAAGATTGTAATAATGCACCGTGTCTCTTGTTGGAAAGCACTCTAGAAGGCCAAAATTGGTTATTGTGATGTGTGTTTCTTGTTGGCACCCTATAAAGCCAGAATGAGAAAGGTTAGCATCTTTATGTTATTCGTAAAAATATCACTTTTATTTATCATACAAGTGATATGATTAAATTTATTGTTATAACAATAAATTGCGCTTTGCCTAATTATGATCCAATGTCAGAGGCGTTCATCGTGGGCTGACTATTTTTAATTTACTGCCAGAGGCGTTAATCGTGAGTTGGCTAGCTATAATAAAATGTCACAGCCATAAATCATATTTTGGCTAGTTATAGACAAATGTCAGAGGCGTTCATCGTGGGCTGACTATTTTTAATTTACTGCCAGAGGCGTTAATCGTGAGCTGGCTAGCTATAACAAAATGCCACAGCCGTAAATCGTGCTTTGGCTAATTACAGATAAATGTCAGAGGCGTTTATCGTGGACTGACTATTGTTAATTTATTGGAAGAAGAATTTCGATTATTAAATTTGGTGAAATACAATTACGAAACCAATTTATAGAATTTTGCGTCTGCAATTAAAGAAATGCAAATAGATGCATTGTCATGATGGAATCAAAAGCTAATTGCTTGACATAACCGAAACAAAGAAACTAATGAAGAAAAAAAACTGAATATCAGTAAATAGTTTCTTTGAAACCTTACAACTTTTGTCTGAAACGTTTTTTCTAAAAACGTTATGTAATAGTCTTAGCACAAGGATGGTCGTAATTGAATCGTAGAACGTGAATCATAGGGCAACGCATTATATTTTGGCGTACTATGCATGCCGATACACGTTCACATTCCTTTACGATTAGTTATAGTCACCTTTATATTCAGCTCCTAAATCCGGAGTCTTTTTGGACACCCTATATAATATATATGTTATACATATATGTATATATATATATATATGTATATATATAATATATATACAACATACATTACACAGTCAATAGTCACATGCATAATTTTTGTACGATGCTGTACGTTTATGAAATGTATGTAAGTACATTATATTCAAAGTGTTTTAGCAAATATATACACTTACAGGTCAATGTACGTTGACTAACATCAAGTTACAATAAGTATATTTTTACTAAATGAACACTCTGACTGTGACTTAGATATATTTTCGGATGCAACCATGTATTTGAAATACATGTATACACGTGTAATGTAATAGCACTTTTTCCTTTATTCCCAATGTCATTTTAACTTAGGATGTAACATGTCAGTACGTAAATACATTGCACATACATATGTAACTATTCCATCTCTTTTTATTATGTTTAATGGGCCTTTTACAATTATAAGCCATAAATCAGCCATAAATAAGAAGTCAAACGCTAAAAATTGGCTGTGATTGATCAATTTTTAGCTTCTGACTTCTGATTTGTAACTAATGTGTTATTGTAGAAGGCCCATAATAAAAAGAGATAGAAGTTACTCATACTTAGCTTTTCATGCAGATATAATATAGACACAGTCTATTAGTGAATATTAGAATTATATTTTATGTGCATTATGATGTGTACACACATTATAAAATATATTTCTAATTCATATTCACATATGTGTGTAGCTACTTCATCTCTTTTTGTTACGTATAACAAAAAGGTGTACTGATGTCTTCTTTTTTCTACGTTTAATAAAAAGAGATATATTTTTTTATGATCAAATATTAGTGATATATACTTTTATATTTCAATATCAGAATATACAACGAACATAAATCAAAGCTAACGATAATCAAACGCAGATGATCAGACGTAACATCTTAAAAAAAAAAATCAAATTACGAATCCTCTGATAAATCCTCATTTTATGTGTGTGTGTATATATATATATATATATATATATATATATATATATATATATATACATGCATTATATATATATATATTTTATATATGTATACAATTTTAATATTGCACATTAATTAATTTAAACACAGAGAATGCATAAACAGCTTAGCATTGATAACTTCTATCTGCAACGTATGTATATTCACACATTATAGTACATATATGCAATATTGTACAATATTGCCTATGTGTGTATTATATTTAAGTACATCACTAATATTTTAACATGATTAACTTCTACATATTTTTATTAAACATAGCAAAAAATGGTATAGCTGTGTATATTATATGTGTAATATATCTATATATAGCTAATACATATCACATTCTGACCTAAAATGACATTGTACGACAGGAAAAATGCTATTATATAGGCCCATGTGTCAATGTACACTGTCAATACTGAAAATCTATAGTTACGTATTTTCAGTACTCGCAGTGAATATCGAAATACAGTTGTAGTATCACTTTTTCCTATGATTTTTCCTATCATTTAGAGTTTAGTCAAGATGTAACATATATTACTGTCAATATATGGACACGTGTTTCATATATATATATATATATATATATATATATATATATATATATATATATAAATGAATACGACATTGCACATACATAATGTAACTCTTTTTACTCTGTCTAATAAAAAGAGATAGATACTTATAGTACTTATACATTACTAATATGTCGACTATATATCTAATATAGAAAATTGTATGTACATTATACTATGATAATTCTAACATTGTTGTAACATATAACAAAACATTATTAGTGAATATAAATTATAATTATATTTTATATGTATTATAATATACACAATAATGTACAAAATATAATTTTAATATTGCATATATCATTAATTCACTAACATGTTTATGTCTTCACTAATATGTCAATAATATTTTTTGTGTTATTGTGTATATACACATATATTATAATACACATAAAATGTAATTGTAATTCGTATTCATGAATGTCTTTTTATATACAACGTTAGAATTACATTTTATATATCATTATACACATTATAATATAAAATTTTAATATTGCAAAAATGGACATAGAGAATATCTGCATGAATATCTATATATATATATATTATGATATTCATTTATGATAATATATTATAACCTAAAATGGCATTGGATGTAAGAAAAAAATGCTATTACGGTTTCGTATCGATATATCTATTAATTAAAAATCTGTATTTTATATATATTACAGACTTTTAGTACTGGTGATATATATTAGAACACGGCCTACATTGCATGTGTATATAATACAACTAAATATGTATATTGTTTGAGATCGGTAATTCGAAAGAAAAGCAAGAATTCTTTCAGTCGATCGACATTAATTGTCATTGAACGCATGCACAAATTGAGCTCGTGATTTCATCTCAAACATGATTTTAATCCTCGTTAGAATCATCAAATTCGTCGTTCTTTGTTCTTTTTAAAAACAATTCGTTACACGCAAACAAGCTGTCGTTACCGGCAACGGACAATCGAAAGTTCTAGAACGATTCAATTCGCGCACGCGAGCGCCGCGCTCTGACGAATACGTCATGCGCTGTCACCAATCCCACGCACGGATTTTCTGCCGCGCATGACTGTTACGTTGAACGTCGCTAGAAAAGAATTCAAAGCGCCAATCAATTTTGTACACTTAATGCCACGTAATAATTACGATTGTGGCAAATTTTTATTGGATTTTTCCCAAAAGGGAAAGCTCAGGCCGAAAGCAATAAATGCTTCGATCTCGCCGTCCTCCTTCTTACTTCCAAAAAAGTTCTTAGAGTTCTTAGAGTCATAATCTCGCTTCGTAAAAGCGCCGTGCTAACCGTTTAGTGAAATCGCTATAAACCGAATCTTTCGAGAAGTGCCGAGAAAATCGCCGAGATTTTCATCACCATGATTTCAAATTGTATTGGAAAAGTCGACCGATTCAATTTTGTTAATCTGACATTTAATTAATTATATTTGTTGAATTTGTAATTGTGCATATTAAAGAAAATTCCTTTGTTAACTTACAAAGAAACTGAGTTCTCTTTACTGTCGTGCATCATACCAGCAGTGCGCCGGTCTCTCACTCGAATCTTTTCGCGCGGTGCGCTCTCGCACATATATAATGCAACTAAATTTCTAAGGTCCGATTCTACAAATATAAGATTAACTTCAATTATGTTTATTTTTTTTTCAATTCTAAAATTGGAAAATTTTCCAAAATAAATCTTACATTGTGGGACCGATCCTAATACACGTCCCTGTTAAGATGGTAATGTAGGAAACGGAATAAAAATATCGATAATTAATCGATCGAATTTCCTGCATGATCATATTAACTTCAGAGGGCGTAAGCAGCTTATACATTGGAAATGAAAACCTGTAATATCGACCTTGATCAAGTTCGGCCTTCGCTCCAGCATCCCCTTAAGTTTTTATAAAGTTACAGAATGATTTTTCTAAAAAAAAAAGACATAATTCGATCATGTCATGAAAATTGTTTATAGCGAGTATATTTTTAAATCAGAATGATATAATAATATAATGTTAAGGAACTCACTATATAAAAATAATATTCACATTAATAATAATAATATTAAACAGTAATAGGTAAATTAAAAATAACAATTGATTAAATATTATATGAAAATTGTAATTGAATAATTATGTATAAAAAAAATAATATATTGCATGAAAATTATATAATAATTAAATGTGAAGTTGTAATTTAATAATATATGTACGCACGCACGCACGCACGCACGCACGCACGCACGCATATTTTATTACAAGAATACTTTATCTTATACAAATATAACAGTCTAGACAATATAGCGTCTCCGAAAGAAATTTGATTTAATTTTTTAGTAAAACTTAATTTTATTAATCTTTTACCATACTTTTCTCTTACAAATTAAAAAAAATTAAGCTTTATACGAACGACATACCACTCGTGATATTCATGTTTGGCCCGATTTCCTTACCACGAGTTTCACATAATATTGTGAAGGGTTAATTATATTTTATGGGAAGGAGATTCAGCTAACCTAATCTAACCTAACCTAATTTCAACTTATTGAAGGCAGTCATATTTCTGATTAGATGGCGGCCGAGCCGCCGAGCGCTCACGTGACATTCTGGATTAGGAGGGTTCCTATACCAGAAATATGGGAACGCATCTTCCGTCAAATTACGAGGGCAAATCAATAAGTAACCGTGTTTCAAGACAGGCGACGTTGCTGATACAAGTTGGCATTACCATCGTGTACTACCATCTTTCAAACGACGCCATACAAAATTTCAGAGTGATTCATGCAATAGTCTTAATTTGATAACAATTCGTAATGAGCGTATTTGATGTTTTCCAATACAATGGAAAAAGAGCAATATCGATCCGTGATTCGTTTCTTATTTTTGGATGGAAAAACGTGCGAAGAAATAAAAACGAAGTTGGATGCCGTCTATAGGAACTCTTCACCATCTATGACAACCGTCAGATATTGGTTCAACGAATTCAAACATGGTCGTTCGTCTGTTTTTGATGAGGAGCGCCCAGGCCGCTCGGCAGACGTGGTTACTGAGGAAATCGTTGAAAAAGTCCACGACATGATTCTCACTGATCGCCGAACGAAAGTGCATGAAATAGCAGAGGCCGTAGTCGTACGGAACGGCATTTAATATATTGCATGATAACTTGGGAATGAAAAAGCTGTTGGCCCGTTGGGTACCACGATTGCTCACAATGCACTGGTTCACTCCTCCGCAGTCGCCACAGCCAAATTGATCGAATTGCTGCCGCATCCACCGTACTCTCGGGATTTAGTCCCCTGTGACTTCTTCTTGTTTCCAAAAACTTGAAAAAATGACTCGGTGGAAAGAAATTCACGTCGAATAAAGAGGTCATCGCCGAAACAGAGGCCTATTTTGCAGAGTTCGACAAATCGTATTTTTCTGAGGGATTAAAAAAATGGCAGAAGCATTGGGAAAAGTGTATCCTCCTAAAAAGGGATTACGTTGAAAAATAAAAAAAATTTTTGTGAAAAGCTTGCGTCTTCATTACTAACACGGGTACTTATTGATTTGCCTTCGTATTATTGAAACATGTTTTTTATTAAATAATTTATTTCTATTAACATAAAATTTTTTATTGTTAATTTATTCATTGTTCTTTAGTGATATACTTATATCTTAACGTAGTTTTCTAATACATTATATTATTATGATAATGTATATTTCGATAATAAGCTTTCCATAACACTCGTGAGGTATTATTATAAGATGCATTTTTTTTTAATGTAGTTTCCCCAGACCTATTCCACAAAAAGAAGAATCAAATATTCGAATGTGGCTTGACAGGAAAACAAAATTATATGTCGTGTTATACGATATATATAATAATTTTGATTCTTCTTTTTGTCAAATAGGTCTACTAGGAAAACCATATTTTAAAAAAATGCATCTTACAATAGTACCTTACGGGTGATGTGGAAAAATCTTGTCGAAATGTACGTTATCATAATTATGTAATGTACTAGAAAACACACTACGAAGATATAAGTATTAGGTGTAGTAAAAAGAAATCCATTATTTTTCCAATAGATGGCTTTAGTAATCTGTATCTTATCTACGCGTGATACAGATTACTAAAGCCATCTATTGGAAAAATAATGGATTTCTTTTTACTACACTTAATATATCATTAAGGAACAATGAATAAATTAACAATAGAAATTTTTATGTTAATAGAAATAAATTGTTTAATAAAAAACATGTTTCAATAATAATTTGGCAGAAGGTGTGCTCCCAATATATTTTTGGTTTAGGGACGCTCCTGAGCCAGAGTGTCACGTGAGTGCTCGGCGGCTTGGCCGTCGAACTTCGAGCGGTCGCCGGAATCAGCCCGAAATGTACAAATCTTTGTGAGCACTGCTGTATATACTTATACTGTGACTAGTTTGAAAAGTGTTGTCCAAATTAGGTTTATAAATTGGTATTGGTGATGCTCGGTAGACGGCATTCGAATTGCAAAACTCCTCTCATATACACTTACGCACACACAATACCGAACACACATAACCTAAGAATAGAAATGTTATTCTTTGACATCATGTTCTGACAATAACAGAAAGATGTAAATTCACATAAATTGTCATTAAAACAGCATGAAGAATGGAGCATTCTTCATATAAAATTGGTATGACCTACCATGCAAATTGCGAGAATGATGTCATGAAACGAAAGCGACATCTCGATCGAACTAATTCAGATGATCACTTTTGAACACATTTTTTGACGGCCTCGTCCATATAAGTTCGGTCTCCTTAGGATGCGATTACATGTAGCGCGGTACGCGCTACAGAAACGAACTAGGGCTACGTTCCAAAACTTCCTCTTTGAGGAAAATTTTACTCGAAATATACAGTACACGTGATATATACCATAGCATATAGAGTAAAATCTTCCTCGAAGAAGTTTTGGAACGTAGCATAAGTAACTATAAGAACCGTGCAAATCGTGCTGCTTGCTTCTTTTCTCCTTTATTAACATGTAGCGCGGTAAGCGGCACAGACTAATAACAAATAAACTTTATATGAATTTTTTTAAATATATTAACTTATTTCTATATACATTTTATCAATATTCTTATTTTTTTCAACGGATTTATTTAATGATTGCATTTAAATCAATCAATTCTATTAAAAAATGCTTAGTAACGTGAATTTGTCATTGGCCTGTACCGCTTACCGCGTTACATGTAATAGAAGAGAAAAAAAAACAAGCGGCACGGTTTGGGCGGTTTCTATAGTTACTTAGTTAGGCTACGTTTAAAACTTATTCTCTGAGGAAGATTTTACTCTATATGCTATGTCATGTGTACTGTATATTTCGAGTAAAATTTTCCTCAAAGAGGAAGTTTTGGAACGTAGCCCTAGTTAGTTTCTGTAGCGCGTACCGCGCTACATGTAATCGCATCCTAAGAATTTGAAGAAAATTTTACTCAAAGTATATAATGCGTATAACGTATACTATAGCATATCAAATAAAATTTTACAAACCCTAGTACTTAGTATTAGCCTAGTACTATTTTGAAATATAGTCTTAGGCTAGTATTCATAGTCAGATTTTATATTTAAGACAATCTTAAGAAGCCATGAACCAACCAGAGGGCTGTATTAGCATCTTAAGACATTACTTAAGACGGTCTTGAAATAAGAATCGATTATGAATCCAGCTTTAGTTTCTGTACTGCGTGTACGCGCTACACGTAATCATACTGTGAAGGCTTAAACACAGACACAGACAATAGGCACAAGCAACAGGGAATAACGAGCTGTCCAATCAGAGCTCTGGGATATAATATCGAACTCACACAATAGAGTTGATTGGACGTTATTGGCTCGTTATTTCCTCCCAATAAACGAGAATGGATTGAAATGAATTGAAATGGAGATTTTCAGAAGTATTGATTCACGAATGTTAAAATAAATGTTTTTCAATCTTGAATGCATTTTTATTCATTTATAGGAATTGCATGGAGCATATCTCTATGCTTTTCAATCTAAAAATAATATAGCTTTTTCTGTGCACAACACACACATTGTGAATACTGTTCAATTCAAAATTTTGAATAGAAAATGCAGTTTTTCAATCCAATTGAATCTAATTAAATAAAAAAAAAGTATTCGCTATTTAAAATACGCATTCGAGTAGAAAAAAATTTCAATCCATTTTAATCCATTCTCGTTTGCTGGGCTGTTGCCTGTGCCTATTATGTTTAAGCCTTGAATTTCTATCCACCATACATATACTATAACTTTTCCCTAGTTTTTCGTATGCGATACTTTTCGAGAATAGCCCAGCAAACAAGAATGGATTAAAATGGATTGAAATTTTTTTCTTACGAATGCGTATTTTAAATAATGAATACTTTTTTTGGATTTAATTGGATTCAATTGGATTCAATTAGATTCAATTGGATTGAAAAACTGCATTTCCTATTCAAAATTTTGAATTGAATAGTATTCACAATACAACACGTGTGTGTTGTTTGTGTTGCACAGAAAAAGCTAATATTATTTTTAGATTAAAAGGCATAGAGATATGTTCCATAATTCCTAAATAAATAAAAATGCATTTAGGATTAAAAAGCATTCATTTTAACATTCGTGAATCAATATTTCTGAAAATCTGAATTCATTTTAATTCATTTCAATCCATTCTCGTTTGCTGAGAGGAGCCCAGGATCCTTATTCTTGAAAAGGAACGTATATAAAAGTCTAGGAAAATATTACAGTATATATTACGTATATACTATAATATTATCTTAAAATTTCATATATATACTATAATTTCTTTTCAAGATTAGGGGTCTAGGTGGAAATCCGAGCATGCTTTAGTTGATTAATCATGCGCTTGTAGGAGACTTTTCGCCGTTTAAACCAGCTTAACGAGATCAGTTTTTATAAATATTATATATGTACATGTACACTGCAGTGCATTAATTCGCTGGGTCATAATAGCGACCCGATTTATCGACATTTATTTTTTTACTCAAATATTGGGTCATCTAAAAAGTATCCGCGGTTTTTTCATTAGATGTGTATTGATGGTCATATATCTAGTGACAAAGTACCGCGGATACTTTTTAGATGACTCAATACTATCAACTTTATAGAAAAACTGCAAGAGATAAAAATTATTTATTTTTTTCTCATAGAACTTTAAGAATTTTTTCAGAATTTTGTATCAACTTTTTAGTACTGCATTTTCTTATTTTCGATAAGTCGGGCCGCTACTATAACCCAATAAATTAATGCACTGCACTGTACATGCACATACGCAAGCATCGGCGGAATCCGCAAAAAAAATAAATTTATGCAACAGAAAACGGCGGAATCGGTGGAATAAAACCACGACCAATTATGAACGTTTCACAGTTCCGCAGTTCCGCATCCTAGGCTGCGTTCGAATTCCTACTCGGGGTGTCATGTCATCCTTGTTTAACGTTCAGTAAACAACAAGAATGATATGACATTCGGGGAGCATCCAAGTAGGAATCCGAACGCAGCCCAATGGGAGCCCTAATCGCATCGTCCTCAGTCTCAGGTGTTCAGTAGCTGAAATGGTCTGAAGAGGCGCCTTCCATTTACATTTTGATTACATCATCTTTTTGTTATATCTGCTCGGTTCGAGGTGACCGGTGTATTACATTCCAATTTATGATATATTTAATTCCGAAGAGCGAAAACCATCGGAAGTCCAGAATCAGCTAATTAAGTTCCGGGGCTAAGAAAAGAAGAAGAATCTGTGTTTCTTGCTGGAAAGCACCTTATATATAAATGCAGATCTAGTTATGGTGGTTTTTCTTCTCTTTCTCTTAAAGAAATAATATTTTCTTGTGAAATTTCTTTCTATATTACTGAGAAGGCTCATACAGAACCAGTTTGCAAATTAGTTTTTGGAAAAAAAATTGTAAATACGATTATGTGCATCTCAACTGCACCATAGTACACATCAGGTGAGATCAGGATGAATTTTTATTTTGCCCTATTTACAAAAAACCTACAAGTCTTCAGATTATGAATAGACTTCTTGATTATGAATATCGCAATTAAAACACTATTCATGCAATATTTTAGCTATAATTTCAACCTAAGGAATTGGTTTCCAACTAGAGGTCTCCAAATCTCTCCTGTCGACCCTTAACAGAGAGAATTGACTGAGTTGACAAACAGTGTATTTAAAGCAAAAGATTCTAATTTCTAATCAAGAAATCCAACGAAATAGTGAGCCGTAAAATGGATGAAGCTAAATTTCTGAAAAGGTAAGAAGAGGCCACTTCTGCATTTGTTAAAGGATGTCGTGTCTGTCAAACATATGATTCCTATATATGTATGAGTGAATTGTAATACTTATAAAATGTTTAAGTTATAAATATCTTATTAAATTATAATGTAGCAAACTTGGAATTCATTGCATAGGTTGATATTACATGTGTCGTACGACAAATTTTTCAAGAGTGTTAATTGACTGTAGGACAGAGATTTGAGAACATCCTTGAGAACAGCCAATCAACAGACTTGAAAAGCTTGTCGTACAACAAAAAATAGATGAATATAATATAAGCCTTAGACCTGATTGTACTAACTTCACTTTGACCTTTAGCGAGATTTAAAACTTTATCTGTCTCATTTTAAAATCAAAAAGAGATAGAGACAGAAAAAATTTTAAGCCTCGCTTAAAATCAAAGTAACGGTGCAATCAGGCCTTACAGTATTTGTAAGCATTTATTCTTATTTAATCTGACGTCATGGAGATTGGGACATAATGACTACATTTACTCTAAAAGACTTATTTTGCGACATGGGTAGCAATCACATATAACTTTTTCTTTAGAGTGGAAACGAGAAAAGTAAAATTTTTTATGTATGTACATACATGTATATACATACAAAAAAAATTTCTTTTTCACATTTTAGTCCAAGGAAAAAGTTACATGATTGCTATCCTGACCTATATTTTAGGTGAATGCATAAAAAAATGAGACTTGATCATAAAGAAGATCATCTATTAATTGTTTACATCAAGGAGCCTAAATAATTGGATAGTTAAATTTGAAGTATAGGCAACGACATATGAGGCATATTTGGAAAGTAAGGTTACATTTTACAAAAATTGAAAAATTAATATTTATTAATAAAACTTATATGACATATTACACAAGTAAAACACTATTTTTCCATTCAGTTCCAAGCATTTGGTGAGCCGTGGTATCAACTTTTGTATTCCTGTGTTACACGTTTCTGCCACCACTTCCCTTAACCACTCACACACGGTATTCTTCATCTCCTTGTCAGTGAAAAAATGTTTTATGTGTTCTTTCATGAAAAGAAAAAAGTTACTTAGTGCTAGATCAGAACTATAGGGCAAGATAATTCAAAATATTCCAACCAAAACTGTTGAGGAGATCGATCGTTTTGTCTCCAATTTTTTGACTCCAGATCAATTCATTAATGCCGACAGATACTGCGAGACCCTCAAAAACCCTTTGACGAACCATCCAAAACAAGAGGAGAGGGCGGCTGACAAAGGGCATGTGTCTGTTGCATGACAACGCTTGGCCCCATATCGCAAAACGATCGATCTCAACAGTTTTGGTTGGGATATTCTAAACTATCCTGCCTATAGTTCTGACCTAGCACCAAGTGACTTTTTTCTTTTCATCCTATTGAAAGAACACATAGCAGGGAAACGTTTTTCTACTGATGAAGAAGTGAAGGATGCCGTGTGTGAATGGTGGAAAGAGAGGTGGTGGCAGAAACATATGACACAGGAATACAAAAGTTGATACCACGGCTCACTAAATGCTTGGAACTGAATAGCGAATACGTGGAAAAATAGTGCTTTACTTGTGTAATATGTCATATAAGTTTTATTAGTAAATATTCATTTTTCGATTTTTGTAAAATGTTGTAACTTTACTTTGCCTCGTACATATATACATAGAGCAATACCAAGCATGATTTTTAGTGGTGGAAGAAGAAGCCGAAAATTAACAGTTTTTGTGACCTGTGCTATTTCACTTTATCGTTTTGCTCTCATCAAAAATAGAAAGAGACATAACGGGTCCTAAACGCCAATAATGTAATCATAGATCACATTACAAGAGTAGACAAAAAAATATTCATTATGACATCACTTCAATGTCACTTCAATATAATAAACTTTCTAAAATAAGTTATTATCTAAGTTTAAGTCTTAAGCCGTAAGAAATTAACCAATCACAGTTGAATGTGAAAAGAATAATTGTCTATAATTGGTTGGTTAATTTCTTACGGTTTAAGACTTAAAGCTTAGGTAATGACTTATTGTAGAAAGTCCGGATCTACAATAGGTGTTTTAAGCCTTAAGCGGTTAAGAAATTAACCAACTACAGTTAAGTGCGAGGAGAATAATTGATTGTGATTTGTTCATTCTTTATGGCTTAAGGCTTAAAAATCTATTGTAGATCCCGGGTAATGCTTATTTTATAATTGTATAAGCACAGTTGTAACGCATATTCTACAATAAGCCATTAGTAATAAATCAGATGCTAGAAATTGATCATAATCAATTATTCTTCTTACATTTGATTATGATTGGTCAATTTCTAGCTTCTAACTTCTAATTTATTACTAATGATTTATTGTAGAATAATACATGTAAAGGCCATGGCACACATCTTTTGTAACAGTAACCATAAGACGTACAATAAGAATGAGTCAATCACAGTCGAGAATTCTTTTGAACTCTTAATTTTAATTGGCTGATTCTTACGGTGCTTCTTAAATGATTGTGGTTGTAATTATGGTTGTAAGGGCTGCCGCAGACAAAATTTCTGCAACATAAGCTTAAGAATTCTCCGAAAAAATCCATTTTTCTTTAGATTTTTCTGAAGCTTACAGAATAAGCTTGTTTTAGTGTCTTGAATATATTATCTGCTTTAAAACTCAATACCCGGAGTGGAATTAAAAATAAATATTCCACTTCAAAGTTGAAGCGTTTAAAACATACATACATATATATAATTCGTATACATATGTACAAGGTGTTCCAGAGCGACTATACTAATAGATAACATTTGTCAAGGCCATTGAAAGTTGTACTTCTTATTTTCATTTGTACGTAAAAATAGATTTTTTGTGCAAAAATGAAAATAAGAAGAATACTCTCCAATGGCCTTGATCTTGACAAATGTTATCTAGGTCATGTTCCTAAACAACATTCAAGAGGTTTTAGCCATCATTTTAGCATCTTGAGTAACGCCAATGCCGATGGATACTGTAACTTTCGAGCCTCATAACTTGAAAAATACTTAATGAACAAATATTTTATTATAGTGTTTTGATAAGCTCCCAAGGGTAGCTACAAGATATTATAAATAATGGGAAGTTCCATTTGAAAAATTCAACGTGATCATTTCCTGATCTTAACAACGCTGTTCAAGGTATCCAATGGTACTCTCTTATGTTCCTCTCGAAATGGACAAACTTTTATCTGAAACTTTTCAAGAAATTAGCCTGGTACGATCGCTTTGGAAGCCTGTATACATATATATATAATGTATGTATATATATATATATATATATCGTACACACACACGTACGCACGCGCCGCACGCACACCACACACACATACACACATTTATACATAGGATCCGTATCTAAAGCTTATTCGAAAATGGTCTTTTTATTCACTGTAAAAAAATTTTTCTTAACAATTTTTTGGAATAATGAGACATAAAACTTGATATTATAAGGAATAATATGAAATTTATCTGAAATAGTTTCGTTTTTAAAAAATCATTGAGCAAAATAAATAGCAAAGTAAATAAAGTTGCTATTTTTTTCGACCGGTGACAGTAGCGAAGGAGGGAGGCATTTTATATTGTATGAAAAAACTTGTATAAAAACATTAACACTTATGGAATATCTTATACTAATAAAAGTGAAATAAATTTTCATAAAAATTTTTATAATGCACTAATGTGCTCATTAGATTGAGCACAACTGCAGTCGGAGAAAGTCCTTAAGAAAGTCTTAACGTGAACTTAAGCCGATGAGCCAATCAGGCTACTGCTTTAGATCTATGAATTATGGAAGAAATAGAAATAGCAGTAAACTTATCCATAAGATGAATTTCAATTGGTTGAAATTCACCTTATTGCGAGATTATGGATAAGTTACTATTATTTCCATTTCCATTAAATTACGTAAACCTAAAGCAAAATTCTGATTAGCTCATCGGCTTAAGTTTACATCTTACGGTCACTGTTGCGGAATTTTGTGTGCGGTAGCCCTAATGCGTGGTCTACAATGGCAATATCAGTAATGGATGAGGTTGAGAATAAGAAAGTGATCAATCATAGTCGATTATTCTTGTCACATTCAACTGTGATTGGTCAATTTATAACTTCATCCACTACTATTACTGCCATTTTAGACCACGCATAAGGGCCATACACACAAAAAAACTTAAGCAGTAGAACATAAGTAGTAAGCGAATTGACCAATCACAGTAGAATCCGTAAGCAATAGTCAATCCAACATGTTAATTTTCTTATTGATTATATCTTATTGCCTTAAGTTTTTTGTGTATCACATGGTTCTAGGAATTGATTAGCCTGGATCTACAAAAGATTTTTAAGTTTTAACCCCGGATTTATTAGGTGTACAACTTTGCTTCCGCCATTTTCCTATAGATGGCTTTAGCGGTAAGTGATGGTCGAAATAAATAGATCATAGACGTCATACAATAAACTTGGGCATCTGTCAACATAATCTCATAGAAACATTAGTCGATTTGTGTCTGCATAATAAAGTTATTCTCGATTGAAAATGTCAGTTTACGAGCCAAATTCTCGTCATTTGCGGGAGATTTTAATTTTCTGCTTCAATATGAAGAAATCTGCGGCTGAGGCTCATCGAATGCTCTCAAATACTTATGGTGAGGCCGCTATTAGTGAAAGAACGTATCGTGAATGGTTTCAACGCTTCAAGAACGGTGATTTTGACGTCGAAGACCGTATAGCGGTAGAAGAGAGAAGGTTTTCGAAGATGCAGAATTGGAGGCATTACTTGAGTCGTGTCAAAATCAAGAAGAATTGGCACGATCATTGGGAGTGATTCAACAAGCCATTTCAAAACGCCTCAAAGTCATGGGAATGATTCAGAAGCAAAGAAATTGGGTGCCGTACGAGTTGAAAAATCGAGAGATGTTGAACGGTTTGTTTGCTTGTGAACAGCTGCTTGAAAGGCAAAGACGGAAAGGATTTCTGCATCGCATTGTGACTGGGGACGAAAATTCATTACGATAACCCCAAACGCAGAAAATCATGAGGAGTTCCTGGCCATGCTTCCACGTCGACGGCCAAATCGAATATTCACGGCTCCAAGGTCATGCTCTGTATTTGGTGGGACCAACTCGGCGTAGTGTATTAGGTGTTAAAACCGATTGAAACAATCATAGGCGATCAGTATCGAACGCAATTGATGCGTTTGAGCCGAGCATTGAAAGACAAACGGCGAGAAGCGACAAACAATACAACGAGAGACACGATAAAGTGATTTTGCAGCATGACAATGCTCGACCCCATGTTGCGAAAGTGGTCAAGACATATTTGGAAACTTTGAAATGGGAAGTCCTATTCCACCCGCCGTATTTTCCAGACGTTGCTCCCTCTGACTATCACTTGTTTCGATCAATGGCACACGGTCTGGCTGACCAGCACTTCCAGTCTTATGAAGAAGTAAAAAATCGGATCGATGATTCGTGGATTGCCTCAAAAAATGACCAGTTTTTTCGACGCGAGATTCGTACGCTGCCCGAAAGATGGGAGAAAGTAGTGGCCAGCGATGGACAATACTTTGAATCATAAATGTATAACCAGTTTTTGACAATAAAGCCTTGAATTTCGGAAAAAACGGCGGAAGCAAAGTTGTACACCTAATACAATAGATTTCTAAACCTTAAACTATAAGAAATGGACGTATCATAATCGATTATTCTTCTCGAATTCGATTGTAATTGATCAATTTTTTACGACTTAATGTTTAAAACATCTATTGTAAATCCGGGATGAGGGCTGCCACACACAAAATTCTATAACAATGATCGTAAGATGTGAACTTAAGCCGATGAGCCAATCAGGATATTAGTTATAATCTAACGGAAATAACAGTAAATTTATCCGTAAGGCGTTTTAACTGAGTTTTAACGACTTAAAATTTGCCTTATTGCGAGGTTATGAATAAGTTTTACTATTATTTTCATTTCCGTTAGATTATGTAGACCCAATATCCTGATTGGCTTAACGGCTTAAGTTTACGTCTTACGATCACTGTTGCGGAATTTTGTATGCGGCAGCCCTTATAGTCACAGTTATCGGTCTTTTCGCATTATTTACATTTTTTGCATTTAGCATCTTTGCTCTCTCTCTTTTCGATGTCTGAATATATATTTATCTTTTTTTATGTGTGAATATTTTTGGAATTTTAAATAACACGAACAAATCTATATTCTTTTCATATTTGATTGACTAGTTAATTTTTACAAGTACAATTACCTTGTCCACAACCTTGCTTTAAGAGATCGTAAGCCGTAAAGTTTTAAGAAATTGACTAATCACAGTTGAATATGAGAAAAATAATCGACTGTGATTGGTCAATTTCTTACTGCTTCTTAAAGCAAAGTTGTTGTGAACTGTGAGTGCATGCGGAGAGACGCTATTCACGCTATGAATGTAAATACTACCAATGCTGTTCGTGTAAGGGACTCCGCACAATAAAAGGAATAGAGAACAGAGAATAAGAATTTCAACCAGTTTCATTCTATAAAAACTGTGTATTCCACAATACATGATTTCTGATAGGTTAAAATTTTTGTTCTCTGTTCTCTGTTTCTTTTATTGTGCAGAACTCCTTAGCAAACTCCATGAACGACTTTAGCATATCGTTAGCAGTGGTTAACCAGAGAAATTTAATATTTGAGATTAAGTTAATGTAGGAGATTCTATTCTCTCAACCATTGATCAAACTTTTCTCTCTAATAATTTAAATTTGTGAAGTTTTGTAGAGTATACATAATGTGAATTTTTAATTTTTTTGTAGTAAATAACAGAATGTCTCAATTGCAATCTATAATTTGCCGCTAGGCCGGAGTGCACAATGTAAACTAGATAAAAAAATTAATAATTATACTAAGTAATTAACCAGATAAAAAAGGAATCCTTGAGCATCTGTTGTCGATTCAAGGAAAAGCATATCTACGATCAATTAGAACCTTAGGCATCTGCAGCGAGATACCCTACCGTGCTATGCCATAATAGTAACTTCTTTCCGTATACGGGAATCAAAAATCATTAGTAACAAGATGTTTCCGACCTTCGACACATTTGTGATGAAATCAAATACACAAGTTGAACTTTGAAAAATTAAAAATGATACTTACATAAGCAAGAATTACGTTCACTCTAGTCTAATGATAAGCCATCAATTGCAAAGATTAAAATTGAGATTGCATTCTATGTGGTAAAATTGAAAATTCACACGTTACATACGTTTATTTTATGAAATTCTAAAGAGAGAAAAGTTTGGTCGAGAATAGAATCTCCTCCAACATTCGTCAAGGTTAATCTAACCTTGACGAATGTTAAACGCTACGTTTATCCCTAAGGGCTGCCACAGACAAAATTTCTGTAACAGTAACCTTAAGACGTGAACTTAAGTCGATGAGCCAATACTGTTTTAGATCTACGTAATTTGTTGGAAATAAAAATAGCAGTAAACTTATCTGTAAGACAAATTTAAACCGATTGAAATTTGCTTTAGGACTACCGCACACAAAATTTCACAACAATGATCGTAAAACGTAAACTTAAGCTGATAAGCCAATCAGGATATTGCTGTAGGTCTACATAATCTAACTGAAATGGAAATAATAATAAACTGCTATTTCTATTTTTGTCAGAGTACGTAGATCTAAAGCAGTATCCTGATTGGCTCATTGGATTAAGTTCACGTCGGCTCCTGACTACTCAGCCAAGAACTCTGCATTGATGGTGGCGACACAGAATCAGACGGTCTGGGAAACGGTAGCCATACACTTAAGCTGCACGAGCCCATGTCCGTGTACTTGCCTGCAGCGCGTTGAGAGTGAACGAAACAGCGAGCGAGACACTAATCACTTGTTTCAAGCGATCGAAAATGCTTTCTCGGCAATCTCGGCCCTCAATAAGAGGCGAGAGGGGGGGGGGGCATTCTAAATAACATAAGTTTTAATAAATTGTAGTAATAGTGTACTCCTCTTCCCATTAATCCAGAATAGTATAAATCGCAATGTTAAAACGCAACAGTTTACGAGATATTTAATTGTACGATTTTTTATGCGCATTATATAATATACCTCTCCTTCATAAACTCGAGTAGCAAGAATAGTTCAATAGAAGTAGAATTTTACCGCAAAAAAATTATAAATCAGCATTTCTTTTCAAAAAAGAAAGTCTCGAAAGACATCAGAAAAGAAAATGCGTATGTTCGAGACTCGAGACTTATGAAGAAAATATGTGAAAAAAAATCGAATAGTTGCAAAAAGCGTTTTTCACTTATAAAATAAAGATATTGATTGTATGAAAAAAAATCGGTATAAAAAAATATACGTATTCAAAATAACTACAAAGTGAGACGTGGAACCTTAAGATCGATCTATTAGTTCAGTAGAAAAAATTTTTAAAACACCGAAAAAGGCCTTTTTTTACTCGCTTTCTGTTCATTGAGATTTAAACGCAAAGCTTTGAAATTCTCGTAAAATGTAGCCCTCGTAATGATGAACAAATCTAGCCCTGAACAAGCCTGAAAATGTTCATGTAATTTTTTCAAAAAATCATTTATTCACTAAAAATCTGTCTGAAAACTTTTTTCATCTTTGAGCAGTCACACAGCAATTTACAGACATTTTCCTTCTTCAAGAGTTGCACTATCATGTACACTTAATAACAAAACGATTTTTTTGCAGTTAAACTATTATAAAATGACTGAAAAGTGGGTATCTTTTTCCCTGTAAAAAAACGGAAATAATTTCGTTAATATGCATCATATCAAATAGCCATGTGAAGCATTCAAAATCTAATATTTTTCTATGAATTTAAAAAAAAGATTACTTTCTGATTATTAGGAGCCAAAATAATAATTTTTTTTCAAAAAATCACTGTGGTTCTAGTTTTTAAGATTAAAAGTTATGTCTGACACCAATTTGTCAAGGAAGAATTGAATTTGCTGTTAAAAAATCTCAAATTGTAATCATGAAATTTTTAGTTTAGAAAATTTTTTCTTTGAATTTTTATTTTTTCGGTTTATTATTAAAAAATCACGTTTGAATATGAAACGCATGTCTTATTGAACACTTTTTACAGCATATTAAATAAAGAAGCATAGCTAATGTGACTTAAATTTGTTAATTATACATGCACTCCATACTCAAATGTAATTTTTTAGTAATAAACCGAAAAAATAAAAATTCAAGAAACAAAAAACTAAATATTTCATAATTACAATTACTTTGCAAAACATTTGATTTGAAGTTATTTGTTTATATCTCGTTGAGTTACTCTTAGAGCTACTACTAGATTTAAAAAAAATCAGGTTTCCATGTCAATTTATTGCTGAGAAAATATAAATTTAGCAAATTTTACACACGAAATCAAATATGTGCGAATCGTCGAATAGGTCAATCTTCTCCATTCGACTGCGCGCCGACTTCCCTTCAGGGTTATTTTGTTAAAAATTTTTTTTTTAAACAAATGTTTAAAACATGTTTTAAACATCAGATTAAATTAAACATACTTTTTTAAAAACAATTTAAAACAAATGTTTAAAATGTTTTTTTTTTTTAATGTGTTTTTAATACTCTTTAGTAGAGGAGAAGGTGATACTCTAGTTACATTTTACATCATAACTTGGTTTACTTGGTTAATAATGAATATTTAAGTTTAAAACTTGACAATTACATTCATTAAAATTTTGTTGAATCAATTCTAGACTCAAAATTATGAAATATTTATTACTTAGGACACTATTAATAAAAATGTAACAACATTGCATAATGGCGAATCGAAGATAAACATAGATGATAATGTGACCTTCCATAAAAATAGTCTTAAAAAGTTAGTTTTATTTAGAAAACAGTAGTTTGGTTATAAAATTAACAAAAAAAATGTAGAGTGTATTGCAGAATATATGCATGATACAAATGTATATACATACACATATATACATATAACTTTACGTATACAGAGTATTTGAAAAATAATGATAAATCTTAATAAATCTTTCGCATAGGGACAGAATGGACTAAACTGAGAAGAAAAGTCCTCATTTAGTAATTTTCGCAATAGTTAACAAGATATTAATTGCTAAAAATTGTCGAAAATTGGTCTTCTCTCTTCTCTTTCTTAAATAATTTTTTACTCGAATACTTTACAGAAAAACTGTAAGAGACAATTGTTATATGTTGTATTTTCTTTTCATAGGGCTTTAAAAATTTTTTTAAGAATTTTTTCAGAATTTTTTAATACCGTATTTTATTATAATATATTGGTAAAAATGAGAAAATGTAGTACTAAAAAGTTGATAAAAAATTCTGAAAAAATTCGTAGAATTCTATGAGAAGAAAATAAATAACTTTTGTCTTTTTCAGTTTTTCTGTAAAGTTGATAGTATTTGAGTAAAAATTATTGAAGGCCAGTTTTCGTCAATTTTTAGTAATTAATAATCTTATTAACTATAAGGAGTATGACTTTGCTCATGCGGTTTTTTTCCGAAATTCGAGGCTTTATTGTAAAAAACTGGTTATACATTTATGATTCAAAGTATTGTCCATCGCTGGCCACTACTTTTTCCCATCTTTCGGGCAGCATACGAATCCCGCGTCGAAAAAACTGGTCATCTTTTGAGGCGATCCACGAATCGATCCAATTTTTTATTTCTTCATAAGACCGGAAGTGCTGGTCAGCCAGGTCGTATGCCATTGATCGAAACAAGTGATAGTCAGAGGGAGCAACGTCTGGAGGATACGGTGGGTGGGGTAGGACTTTCCATTTCAATGTTTCCAAGTATGTCTTGACCACTTTCGCAACATGGGGTCGAGCATTGTCATGCTGCAAAATCACTTTATCGTGTCTCTCGTTATATTGCGGCCGTTTGTCTTTCAATGCTCGGCTTAAACGCATCAATTGCGTTCGATACTGATCGCCTGTGATTGTTTCAGTCGGTTTTAACAGCTCATAATATACTACGCCGAGCTGGTCCCACCAAATACAGGGTGGGCCATCTATTGGTACGTTTTTGAATTTCGTCGTATGGCAACACCGAACGAGCTACAGACCCGAAATTTTGACAGTTTATTAGTCATACCGTCCGCGGCACGAAACAACATGTTTTCTCTTGAAGAGCGTTTTGAAATTTTAAAACTTATTTTCAAAGTCAGTGCTGTGTCGCCGAAACTGTACGAATTTTGAAAAGAAATATGGGTCGTGATAGAGCACCCACCGAAGGAGCTATACGCAAATTGGTGAGGAAAGTTCGTGAGAAAGGGATGTTAGTGGATGACATTATATTACGACTGTTTTGAGTGAAATTGGCGCCGAGGTAGTCCAAAATGTCATTAATAATTGGGGTGACCGAATGGCATACTGTAAGGCCAGTAGAGGGAGCCACATGAACGAAATCGTTTTTCATTCTTGACGCGGATACTTTTAGCTTCACAACAAAAAAAAAATTAATAAAAAATATCAATGTATGCTCATTTGATCGCATTTTTAAAAACGTACCAATAGATGGCCCACCCTGTACAGAGCATGATCTTAGAGCCGTGAATATTCGGTTTGGCCGTCGACGTGGAAGCATGGCTGGGAATTCCCCATGATTTTCTGCGCTTGGGATTATCGTAATGAACCCATTTTTCGTCCCCAGTCACAATGCAATGCAGAAAGCTCTTTCGTCTTTGCCTTTCAAGCAGCTGTTCACAAGCAAACAAACGTCGTTCAACATCTCTCGGCTTCAACTCGTACGGCACCCAATTTCCTTGCTTCTGAATCATTCCCATGGCTTTGAGACGTTTTGAAATGGCTGATTGAGTCACTCCTAATGATCGTGCCAATTCTTTTTGATTTTGACAAGAGTCTTAATCAAGTAACGCCTTCAATTCTGCATCTTCGAAAACCTTCTCTCTTCCACCGCTATGCTGATCTTCGACGTGAAAATCACTGTTCTTGAAGCGTTGAAACCATTCACGATACGTTCTTTCACTAATAGCGGCCTCACCATAAGTATTTGAGAGCATTCGATGAGCCTCAACCGCAGATTTCTTCATATTGAAGCAGAAAATTAAAATCTCCCGCAAATGACGAGAATTTGGCTCGTAAACTGACATTTTCAATCGAGAATAACTTTATTATGCAGACACAAATCGACTAATGTTTCTATGAGATTATGTTGACAGATGCCCAAGTTTATTGTGTGACGTCTATGATCTATTTATTTCGATCACCACTTACCGCTAAAGCCATCTATACGAAAACCGAATGAGCAAAGTCATACACCTAATATTACGAAAATTGCAAAATGGTAGAGTACTTTTCTTCTCAATTTAATCCATTCTGTCCCTATGCGAAACATTTATCATTATTTTTCAAACACCCTATATATAAGCAGCTCGACAGCCTATAAAAATCTATAGTAATGTAAATTAGATTAATATTAGAACTACAATTAGTTCAAGGAATAATTATTTTGAAATAAAAATCTCAAAAAAGAAGCCGTGAGTAATCAATACACATAAAGGATCACGTTAGCAAAATGCCATGCTATGGTTTAAATTTGCATAACTTAAAATTTATACAGTCAAATAAAATGTTGAATAGCAAACAACACATTCAAATATATATATATTTATGTGATAATACGCTCAAATTTAAGAAAAATGAGGAAGTAAGTATAATTAAATGCTAAAATATACCTCAGAAACGTTTCAAAATACTTGAAAGTAAAAGTGCATTTTAATAAAATATAATAAATATATGTTTAAAAGATGGTTTTTTTTTGTTTTAAATGCGATTTTTTTCTAAAGCTGTTTAAAACATATATAAAACATTAAAAACATGTTTTAAACAAAAAAAATTGAATGTTTTATTTTGTTTTTAAATATTTTTTATCGATTCTGCTTCCCTCCAGCGCACTGCCTCGCTCGCGTTTTTTAACTTTCCAATGATTTTAAATCAACTTTTTCAGCAGCAAAAAATTCGAGAGTTTTTCAACAGCAAAAATTCAATTCTTTCTTGACAAATTGATGCCAGACATAACTCTTAATCTTAAAAATTAGAGCCACAGTGAAAAAAAATTATTATTTTGACTCCTAATAATCAGAAGGTAATCTTTTTTTTTTAAATTCGTAGAAAAATGTTAGATTTCGAATGCTTCACATAGCTATTTGATATAATACATATTAACGAAATTATTTCCGTTTTTTTCACGGAAAAAGATATCCACTTTTTAAAGTCGTTTTATAATAGTTTAACTGCAAAAAAATCGTTTTGTTATTAAGTGTACGTGATAGTGCAACTCTTGAAGAAGGAAAATCCCTGTAAATGGCTATGCAACTGCTCAAAGATGAAGAAATTAAGTTTTCAGACAGATTTTTAGTGAACAAATGACTTTTTGCAAAAATTAATGACATTTTCAGGCTTGTTCAGGGCTAGATTTGTTCGTTATTACGAGGGCTAAATTTTACGAGAATTTCAAAGCTTTGCGTTTAAATCTCAATAAACAGAGAGCAAGTAAAAAAAGGTCTTTTTCGGTGTTTAAAAAATTTTGTTTCTACTGAACTAATAGATCAATCTTAATGTTCCACGTCTCACTTTGTAGTTATTTTGAATACGTACATTTTTTTATACCGATTTTTTTTCGCATATTTTCTTTACAAATCTCGAGTCTTGAACATACACATTCTTTTCTTTTCTGATAGTCTTTCGAAACTTTCTTTTTTGAAAAGAAATTCTGGTTTATAATTTTTTTCCGGTAAAATTCTACTTCTATTGAACTATTCTTGTTATTCGAGTTATGAAGGAGAGGTATATTATATAACGCGCATGAAAAATCGTAAACAATTAAATATCTCATAAACTGTTGCGTTTTAACATTTATGCTATTCTGAATTAAGGGGAGGGGTATACTATTATTACAATTTATTAAAACTTATTTTAATAAACGTTATTTAGGATATCCCCCGTCCCTTATTGATGCCAAGCGGCCGAGATTGCCGAGAAAACATTTTCGGTCGCTTGAATTAAGCTACTAGTGGGAGAAGGAGTTCGCTATCCTCGGCGCGCCGCAGGCGAGCACATGGACATGGACTCGTGCTTGTTTGTGTGTTACAACGCCGCATCACGATAAATGGCCGAACTTATAGGCGTGGAAAAGTGATGACGAAATTTATATTGCGTGCTATTTCATTATTATTTGTCTAATTGTGAAAATGTGACTTGTCTCGTACTTATCAAAGTAATTATCGATGAAAACTAAAGTTAGTTTGCCATTTTGTATGTAAAAGCATATATTTTACTCGTTTCAACAGCTATTGGACCGTGTGTTTCTGCCCGAATATAAGCTTACTTTACGTGCCTTTTACGATCATTTACTGACTGTCAAGGAAGGAAAGGGCAGTTTTCATCGATTTTACAAGTGTTTAAAGTGATCTCGTCATTTCATTTCATCTAAGTTGTCTTTATTTAAAAATGGTACGCAACATATGATAAATTAACGTGTCATTCCTCTTCTGACGTCACGATTCCAACATGGCTGCCGAGATTAGTGAAGCCTTAAAGTTAAATTAAATATAAATTAATTCCTCCTTAATAATACAAAATGGTTGGATATAACAGGGCAATAGGAGTCAAGCACTGCAATTCTTGTGCAAACCAATAGGGTTAATAAAACAACTTTATTAATAAATTAATCCGCTTACATGTTTTGATTCACTTTTGAGCCATCCTCAGAGACAATATGATATAATTACAAAAATTTTTTTTTACGAACTAATTCATTTCAGTGAGCCTCCACCTATTAACGGAAACTAATAAAAACGAATTCTAATAACAATCTAAAATGTATTAAAATTATTAAGAGGTAAATTTATTAAAAAAGCAAAAACGATTTATTGTAAAATAATTCAATAGATTAAACAACGAGGATATAAAAATATTATATTATATAGTGTTAATAAGTTCCGTGAATTCGTCAAGGTACAGTAAGGATCCTCTTCCGCATGAAAAGAAATCTAATGTGGTATACTGTTGATTGCGATGCGAGCTACGTGGAACAAACAGGAAGATAGCTGAAGACGAGACTAGTTGAGCACAAGAATCATATTCAGTGGAACACAATCACACAATAGGTCATAATAGATCACCAATTGGAAAAGGACCACGAATTCGATTGGGAAAATATTGCAATTTTGGATGAGGAACCTCAGTACAGAAAAAGATTGATATCACAGATGCTATATATCAGGAGACGTAGCCTCAACCTGCAGACAGATTTGAAGGAGCTTCTCAAAGCCTACTTTCCAATTGTAGACGGACTATAAATAGGAGCGTTGTTATTGCCAGCTAATCAGTGTACATTTTTTGTTACGTTAAGATTAAATTATTAAAGATTCAGTTTTGGTTTTAATGTCCGTTTGAATTATAATTAATATCAGTTTTTTCCCTTCTTTTTTTCCTTTTCTTTGCAATTAATGTTTTAAGTATATTAAAAGTTATTCATTAATTTCAATATAATTGACTGATTCGCTGAATGGTCAAAGACTGGTTTTTGACTAAACTGAATTTAAATTTGCGATATGGTGAATTTTTTTTTTTAGTTTAGAGCTACCTTTTATTATTTTACAATAAATCGTTTTTGTTTCCAACAAATTTACCTTTTAATAATTTTAATATATTTTAGATTGTTATTAGAATTCGTTTTTATATTATAGTTTCCGTTAATATGTGGAGATGGCTCACTGAAATCAACTAATTGTAAACAAAATTAATTTGTAAACAAAATTTTTGTAATTATAACATCATATTGTCTGAGGATGGTTCAAAAGTGAGTCGAACATGTAAAAAATTACATATAAATATGTAATTAATTATTAATAAAGTTGTTTTGTTAACCGTATTGGTTTGCAAAAATTATCGTGCTGAACTCCTATTGCCCTGTTATATCCAACCATTTTGTCTTAAGATTGTTACAAAAATTTTGTCTGCGGCAGCCCTTAAGCCTATTCTACAATAGAGTCGTAAGCGATAAGCTGTAAGAAATTAACCAATCATGGTCGATTGTTTCTTTCCATGTGACAGTCGACAATCGAATACGCATGCGTTTGACATACGACGTATTATAGAACAGGCTTTAAGGCTGCGGCAGACAAAATTTCTGTAACAGTAACCTTAAAACGTGAATTTAAGCTGATGAGCCAATCAGGATACTACTTTAGATCTACGTATTCTAACGGAAATAGAAATATTGGGTCATCTAAAAACCGCGGATAATTTTTAGATGATCCAATAGCAGTAAACTTATCCATAAAGTAAGTTTCAACCGGTTTAAATTCATTTTATTGTGAGGTTATGGATAGGTTTATTTCCATTTCTATTAGATTACGTAATCTAAAGTAGTATCCTCTGATTGGTTTATCGATTTAAGTTTATACTTTACGCATACTGTAACGGAATTTTGTGTGCGGCAGTCCTAAAGCGTCTACAATAAACAGTAGCAGTAAACACTGTAGCAATAGAGACTGTAGATACGTCGGGTAAGTTGATTTTTCTGACCCAGAAATGGTTGATCCATTAATGTCAAATCGATACTGATTCAACATCGCTCGACGTCAAATCGATGTTAATTCAACATTGATCGACGTTAATTTGATATTGATTGATTAATCATGTGTAGCTGGGGATGTAATAGGGCATAGACTGTAGAGTAAGTCCGCAAGCGAAATAAATTTCAACCATTTCTCTTATGAATTTATTCTATGCTTTAGTATGTACACTCGTCGACTAAAAGGTTGCAACAGATTTTTTTTCTGCAACAGATGGTTTTTGGAATGCAATCTATTCACTGAGCGATTAGTTTTTACTTACTGATCCATAAGTAAAAACCAATCGCTTGGTGAATTGTATTCCGAAAAAAAAGTGTTGCAACCTTTTAGTCGGTGAGTGTATATTCTCAGCTACATGTGATTGATCGATTAATATCAAATTAATGTCGATCAACATTGAATTAACATTGATTTAACATCAAGCGACGTTGAATCAGCATCGATTTGATATTAATCGATCAACCATTTCTAGCTGGGCCAAAAAACCAGCTTATTCTTGATATGTCTACAGCCTCTACTGCTACTATTCATTAGCTGTGTTCCAAAATGTACTGAAAATCTATAGTGCACGTGATGTAAACTATAAATTTTTAGTACTAGCAGTGAATTTTGCAGTGAATACAGCCGTTGTAGGCAACGCTTAAAGACCTGCTTAGATAGAAGGAATAAGGAATTAGGAATAAAGAATAAACGATTTCAATCTATCAGAAATCGTGTATTCCGATATATCCGATTTCTTAACTGATAGATTGAAGTCGTTTATTCTTTATTCTTAATTCCTTATTCCTGCTATTGTGCGCAGAACCTAACAGGCCTAAAACGCTACTGTTAGGTTTTGCGCACAATAAAAGGAATAAGGAATTAGGAATAAAGAATAAACGACTTTAACTTATCAGAAATCGGATACACGGCTCCTTCTATTGTGCGCAAGGTCTTAGTAACGTCATGATCGTGTTTGTTAGCGCTATCTGCAATTTCGTGAACAGCTTGATAGCACAAATAGTGCTTCCTCATGGCTCTCCGGACGCACCCAAGATAAATCACAATTATGCTTGCAGCTATTATAGAACATAAAGCTCTATATATCAAAGTAATGCATTCCTTTGATCTAAGCCGAAATGCCGACAGTATTCCTATTGGCTATTTCAACCGCCATTTGTGATTCAGTCCAATAAGCGCTTAGTATTATGTAGCGCTTAATATTATTGGTATATAGGTATATGGTTAATAAGTAAAAAATGGAGGACTTATGCACTACTTTAATATATGTAGACCCGTATTCAGAATGCGCTTACAACAATGTTAGAGCGCTAAAGCGTGATTTATGTTGAGCGACTTTTATTCGCTAGAAACCGCGTCTAGTGACATCATTAATTCGCCAGCGAATTCTCTCGACTTTGTTGCTATTCGTTTGAAGCAAGTTTTTTAATTTGTCAGCGAATTTACTGATGAAAGCTGCTTCTACACGCTTGATTTTTATTCGCTAGCGACTAAAATTTTGAAGTCGAGTCATCAAGCGAATAACTGGGCACAAAGCACAACAGCGCCTCGAAGTATGTACGTCATTCGATGACATGATTATTTTCTGATGGTGATTTGTGGTCTGAGTGACCGAGACGGAAAAATTCGTCTTTTTACGCTGATAACTTAAAAATTTGCTCTGGAAGAACAGCAAAAGCTAGCGACAAGCGTCGCGACTATACGCTAACAAACCCGCGTCTAAAAGAAGTTTTTAGATTTCTTCCTCTCCGGAGAAGATTTTACTATGGCCGTGGTACTTTTTATGCTGACAATGCTCATGAGCATCATTTGTCTTCGTTTAAACATTTGACAAACAATAAGGATGAAATGATTTTTAAGCGTTGTGAGCATGAATCGAACCGCAGTCTCTATATGCTACGTTATGTGTACTATATATTTCGAGTAAAATTGTCCTCGAAGAGGAAGTTTTGGAACGTAGCTCTAGTAGCGAATTCGCTATGACGTCACTAGACGCGGCTTCTAGCGAATAAAAGTCACCCCGTGTACATCACGCATATTATAGAATTTCAGAGATAAAAGCGCGTTCTGAATACGGGCCGTAGACTAAATATAAGAAATAAATAACTATAGCTTTAAGAGGAAAGCTTTCCAACAAGTGCGAAACGGTGATTATCCCATCTCTGTTTAACATTGGCGAACAACAAGAATGCAATGATTCATCATTCCACACCGTTGAGTACGGTCACTGCAAACGCTTTGAAGCGTTTTTTTAATTGGTCAGTTTAAAAATTCTTTCTTCTAATTGGTCCATCAAATGCTTCAAAGCATTTGTAGTGAGACTTTGACCACAGTTCGTGTCATCTGTAGGTTTGTTCGCGTCGCATACTCTAAATTAACCCAAAGAGCACTTGGATTACAGATAAGATGGCGGTTGGAGCAGTTGCATTCATGTGCTCCAATATTCAGTGACATGAACGGATTTAGGACAAGTAAGCCTGTCATCTAACTTAATCTGTGAGACTACTTGAACGGATCGGACATGTGACTTGTTTCGTTTCGGGTATTTTGTATTACTTCGATTATTTGAAAAACGTTTTTATACAAAATAAAAGTTTTTAATAAATATAAAAGTTATATTACAATAAATTTTTATATTATATTATATTTTATTTTATTGTATTAATATTATTTTATTTTATTTTTTTAATTTTTCTAATTTTATTTATTTTATTTATTTATTTCATTTAATTATTCTTTTTATTTTATTTATTTTAAGAATTAATTATTTACAGATTTTAATATGTCATTCAACATTATTAAGAAAATTCGTTTCGAATATGCGAATAAGCCACCAAAAATTTATTAAATTACTAGTCAATTAAACTCGTGATATTACTGCGGCAGTTTAGTAGAGTTAGCGTTTCAAGAAAAATCATTTCGGCGCGCGTTTCTAAGAATTATATACATAGTATATAAATTCATACAAGAATCATACAAGCACTTAAGATCCAGCTAGACCATTTAAGGCTTTGATTGCTATAGTTTGTTATTTTATTTTATTTTATTTTATTTTATTTTATTTTATTTTATTATTTTATTATTTTATTTTATTAATATTATATTATATTGTTATATTATATTTTTATATTTATATCAAAAATTTATTAAATGCGTTTTTATACAAAATGAATCTGAAATATTTTTTTCGATACAGTACGTTTTCACCATTATGCATGCGTGCGTAACATGCCCCAATTGTACCACCTTCTCAGATGAGGCAAATGGAGCTCTTAATTGATCCATGGAATATGCTCTAACGCGACGCGAACATATTGAGCGTGTTGAGCATATTGGAGCGTGTTGAGCATATTGGAGCGTGCGACGCAAACAAATCTCTTGTGTCTCTTGTTGGAAAGCTCCTTAGAACAGGCATTTTAGCACAATAGCCTAGTTTCCACCAAGTGTAATCCGAATCAGAATGTAAAAACCAACGGTCTAGTTTCCATCGAGGATTTAAACCGAATCAGAATGTAAGAACCAACCAACTACAGTCGAGTATTTCCCTGTCGTTCGACTGTAATAGGAGAATACTCGACTGTAGTTGATTGGTTTTTATACTCTGATCCGATTTAAACCCTCGATGGAAACTAGACCAGTGATGCCGGGTGAATATTGATAGACAAGATAGGATGAAAAAAAAACACATGTAAGCACGCTTACAGTATAATAACAAGAACGTATACGATTTTAATAATTGATGTTTAGGAAAGTAAGATCTGGGACATTGGATGTCCATCCAACAGAAAAGGCTCTGGTAGTAAATTATGATGTTGAGGCACTGATATTGGGAGAACTGGGAGATCCTATGCTCGGTGATCGTAAAGTACGTTTTCTTACATAAATAAATAACAAAATGTCCTTACAGGACCTAAGCTATTGTTGTATGTTTGTCATTGTATATAGGAATGTCAAAAGATAATCAGATTGAAGAGTTTAAACGCCGACACAAATGTTTCTCTCTTAGCCAAAGAGGTAATGGAAAAGTGCTCATTGATACATGAATCTAAACTACACGAGGTTGAGCAATTGATTTATTATCTACAAAATCGTCGAACCAATGATATCAGTGCAGGTAATGTAATATGGTTTTTATGTTTGCTATTTTTATATGTTTGAGATTCTAGAAGTTAATAAATTTATAATTTTCTTAGGTGATAGTAATTCTCAATCACCAAGACCGGCATCGTCGAATTCATTGATCACAGAGAACAGCGAAATTGAACGTGCAGTCATTAGTAACGTCGATAGTTATATTGAATTATTATACGAAGAGATACCAGGCAAAATTAAAGGTTCATCGTTAATTTTACAATTAGCGAGGGTACCTGATAATCTTTTGGAATTGATAAAAAATGGTAATTTTTATGTTATATATTTTTTTCTATAAATAATTTTAGATAATTTCAATTTGATTCATAATAGTGATAAGAAAATTATGTATCATTGAAAATATTTGTGATTAATCATAATGTTATGAGATTATCTTTTTATTCATACAGAATCGTTATTAAGTGCATTAGCTCGAGTTCTGAGAGAAGATTGGCGGCGCAGCATAGAACTGTCCACGAACATCATTTATATCTTTTTTTGCTTCTCAACATATAGTCAGTTTCATAACATTGTGCTCGAATACAGAGTAAGTTGCAAATGTTGATAAAACTTGAAAGGATTAGACAACTTTTGGAATTATATTCACATTTTTTTCTTTCATATATAGATCGGTTCTCTTTGTATGGATATAATTGATTTTGAGTTACGTCGCTATGATCAGTGGAAGGAGGATATGGAGAAACGTCGGAAACAATTTGAAAACACTACTGGTCTAACGTTTTTCTCAGCAGGCAATAATGACAACTATGATAGAAAGATTAGAATCATTGATGATATTTGGAATATGGAAGGTCCGTTGGATTATGAAATCAAGAAACGATCCATGGAAGTATCTATAACCGTTTCTGAGAGTGATGTTAAGAAGCTGAAGGAGGAACTAGAAAAAAGTCGCAAAAAGTTTAAGAGTTTGACTAAAAAGCAAGAGCAACTGCTGCGAGTAGCATTTTATCTACTCTTAAATATTGCCGAAAATGCTATGGAAGTCGAAAGGAAAATGCGTAAAAAAAATGTCATTGGTATGCTGATTAAAACGTTAGACAGGACGAACACAGATTTGTTGATCCTGGTTGTTACATTTTTGAAGAAGTTATCCATCTTTCGCGAAAACAAAGATCTTATGGTAATATTAAATATTTTATACAAATATCACATGAAAAAATATATCTTGTATAAAAATGTAAATGTACACTCACATTTATAGATAGAAGAAAATATTATAGACAAATTACCGAGACTTTTACAAAACAATAATGCTGATCTTGTGCTAAGTACTTTAAAATTGCTATTTAATCTTTCTTTTGATGCTAAATTGAGAGCAAGAATGATTAGAGTGGGTATGTTACCAAAATGGATAAAATTGCTTAGTCAAGGTAAGATTTGTTTCCATAAATCAAGTATATGATACATATGCTCTCATTTTTACATATAATAATGTATAAAAATTGAAAATACATAATCTTCAATATATTAATTCTATATACGTCAATATTATATTCGCAGCTGATATAAAAAATAAAAGCATAATTGTGGGACTACTTTATCATGCCAGTATGGATGACAAAGTGAAAGCAATGTTTACAAATACAGATTGTATTTCAATGGTATATAAAAATCTATAAAGTTTTGATATAAATTGAACAAGCTTGAAATTAACAGCATAATATTTGTACATTCTACTTAGGTAACAAACATGGTATTAAATTCTGAAGATGAACATGTAAGATCTGAATTAATAGCACTCGGCATAAATTTAGCTATTAATAATAAGAATGCGCAACTGATGGTGGAAAACAATCATTTGCAAGGTCTCATAAAAATTGCATTTAGAAATCAAGATGCCCTTGTAATGAAGATGATTAGAAATATTTCCCAACACGATTTGATAAAAGAAAATTTTGTCGTGAGTTGAAACAATGTTAGGATTAATATAACAAATATAACTATTATTGTAATTTTTGCTCATATATATTTAATAGGAATTTGTGGGTGATTTCGCAATGGCCTTGACTCAGTCTGATTCTCAAGACTTTATACTGGAAGTTGTTGGCGTGTTAGGCAATTTGGAATTATCTGATTTGGATTATTCTCAAATCATTCAACGCTGCAATCTTATACCATGGATACGTAATAATTTGGTTCCAGGTATGATCTCTTTCTCTTTTATCTTGCATTATTCTTTGTATTTAATGTTAATATATAGAATTGAAATAATATTAAATCTCAATCTAGATTTTGTTACATCAGTTTTTATATCTATAGGTAAAGCGCAAGATGATATAGTTCTTGAGATTGTCATATTTCTCGGTACTGCAGCTCATGATGAAGATTGTGCTCGTTTGTTATGTAAGGCTGATATACTTCTTTCTCTTATTGAACTGCTTAAAGGTATGTATTAAAAAGCAAACATACGCAAAAAACCATACGTTTATGTCCCGACAAGCATTATTTTCAATATGTAATGTCATTACAGCCAAGCAAGAAGATGATGAAATGGTTTTACAAATTATTTATATTTTTTATCAAATTGCAAAACATGATTCAACCCGAGATTATTTGATTCGTGAGACCGGTAATGGTAATATATAATCAATTTTCTCAATTATTAGATTTAAATAAGATAGATAAAGATGCATAAAGTAGTATGGCAAGTGTTATAAATATATTTAAACCGGAGACGCCTAGAAAAAGAGTCTAGATATGAGTCGCAGTTTTTTATATACAAGGTAGTAGTTTTAACAAAAATTTGTAAGAGAGAAAGACACATTTACTATTTTTTCTTTTTCTTATTTATTGTTTTTTTCTTTCTCTCTTTCAGGAATTGTTAAAACATGATGGATCAATCAAAAGTGATTTTCTCGTATCTATATCATGGACTTATATATGTTACACTAGACTGCTAAAGCTCTAAACACAAGTGCAAGCCCTATATAAGGCAATAGCGATAGCAATAGAAATAGCAATAGCGATAGCGATAATCAATATTGATAGCAATAGGAACATGCAATATATAGGAATGCATATGTCGATGCACGTAGGATAATAAGGCAACAGCGATAAATTTCCGACAAATTGGAATTCTGTATCTATCGCCTTATAACGTACCAATCGGTACCAATTCAGATTTTTCACTCTCTTTAAGCCCACGGCTTAAAGACATAATAAGGAATACAAAAACATAATAAGGAAATCGTAACATTGGATTCACTACTAGCCTTACGGTCTTTACTATAATTGGCTAATTTGTTTACTATTTATGTCTTACTGCCTAATGTTTTTATATATCATGGGCTTTATATGTGCTATAACCTTGAAGTAGGAAGAATATACTGCATAGATCTACTAGAATATACTGCTATAGATCTATATAGATCAAATTGGTTGGCATTTTTATTTCTTTATGGCATTGTGCGGGAGGCGACAATTATATATTGCTTATGTATATGTCATTTCTATTGCTATTTTTGTTGCTCACAATAAGCCTGTTCTTTTTGTCTGAACTTTTGCATCAATTCATCTTCCTCTTCTTTCCTCGTAGAGAGAAAAGGAAGGAAGATGAGCTGGTGCAAAAGTTTAACTAAAAAGAACAGGCCTATTGTGTCTAGGATTTAACTTCCCACAATTTCCTTACATAAAGGTACTGCCTGAATTAGATGCAGAATAAGATCATGTGACCGCACGTACAGAAAAGAGATACCAACAGGTCGTGTGATCAGCCTCTGTAATTGATTCAAGATATTGATCATGGTCCACTTGACGCTACAAATGCTTTGAAACATTTTTTAATTGGTCAGTTAGTAAAATTCTTTCTTCAGATTAGTCAATCAAAAGCTTCGAAGCATTTGTAGCGCCAAGTGGACCACATCCATTGTATACCTCTCTGTGATTGATTCAAGATATCATATGTACATCTCTTGATTGAATCAAAGAGAAACCTGAGAGCAGGACATGTGAGCCTTTTTTCTGTAACCATAAAATGCCCCCATGCACTACTGTCCTCTGAAGAAGTGCATGTAAACTACACAATATCCATTTTTTTACGGTGCTATTTCTGATGGAAATAAATCGCTGAAGTAGCTAAAATATATCAAATTAATAGAAATTTCAACGATTTCAGCGATTTATTTTCATCAGGACATCCACTTCTTCATAGAGCAGTAGTGTACTAGGCATTCTACAGGAAAAAAGCCCTCATGTTCTTTCTCTCTGATTGGAACTAGCCCTCTATTCTTAAAAAGAAATGATCTTTGATAAAAAAAGATTGAGTATGATAAAAAAATCTTATTATCGTTTTGAATATGGAATCTGGTTTCGTATATTCATTAATTTGAATCAGATCTTATAGGAATCTTGTACAAATATTATAGAATCCGATAAAATACAATAGGATTCGTATTCGATCAATCGTGATGCTCGCGAGGTCGACAATAGAAAATGATATAAACTTATAGAAAACGATACAAATTGATAGAAATCCTATTATTTCCAATCATTCTCTATCAATTTCTTTTTCCCAGGGATACTAATACATAGTATCAGTAATACATCAGTAGTACATACTAATACATGGTATTCGTAATACATACTATAGTATTTCTCTAGTTTTTCGTGTAGGTTTCTTTTCAAGAATAGAGGCCCTGATGTGGATCTTATCTTGAGCATGCATATATCTTTGGCTACTTTTTAACAGCAGTCAAAGAGATGGAGTTAGGATATGTTCGGAAATTCTTTGGTGTAATTTGAAGTTATTTTAGTTGGAAAGTATTGAGTGTAAAACTGGACAAACATCGCCGACGAAATATTATTAGATGCTTAAAATTCTCATTGTTGATTGGGAGAGGTCAGTATTTGTTTTCAACATGATCGAAAGTGACTGCTAATATATATGAAAGTACTGTCAATAGATTTTAATAATCAATATGTAACATTTGATCGAATGCAAAAAACACAATTCTTTATTGCATTAAAAATGTCGGGTTTCGTATAAAAAGAAAGAGAAATTTGCGGGAAGCATTATTTTTCTGTTTTAATCTCAAGAAATCTGTTGCTGAAAGTCATTCAAGTATTCGTTTGCTATTGAAGACTTATGGGGAGCATGCTTTATCTGAAATAACTTGCAGAGATTGGTTTAGAAGATTCAAAAAGAATCATTTTGACGTGAATAAACACAAAGAGTGCTCTGATCAGCCGAAAAAATTTGAAGATGGAGAATTGGAGGCATTACAAGAAGATTTATGTCAGACATTCAAAGAATTGTCGGAAACATTAAATGTAGATGTCAACCGTTAGCAAACGTTTAAAAGCAATAGGAATGATCCAGAAGCTAGAAAACCGGGTCTCACATGAATTGAGAGAAAAAGACTGTTTCGTAGTCGCTTTGCTGATAATTAAGTAAGATGGCGTAAATAATGTCACTCTTACATATTCGATTCAATTTGATCCAATTGAACGATAATTTCGTTAACAGAGACATTACAAAACATTTAGCCATTTGTGAATTGCTGCTTCAAAGATAAAAATGAAAGTCGTTTTTGCATCGAATTGTAACTGGCGATGAAAAATGGATTCGTTACGACAATCCTAAGCGCAAGAAATGGGTGCTTTTCAGCGAACCATTAACATCAAAGTCATGCTATACATGATGGGATCAAGTAGGTGTAGTGTACTATGAGTTACTGCAACGAGTCAAATTATCAATGCTGAACACTATTAACATTAATTACTCAATTTGAATCGAGCACTCAACGAAAAACGCCCGTACTAAGCCAAAAGACATGACAAAATTATTCTTCATGACAATGTTAGACCACATGTTGTAGAACCAGTGAAGGAAATCTTAGAGGCATTTGGAGAGGATATCTTATCCCACTCGTCCTATTCACCAGATGTTGATCTTTCAGATTATCATTTGTTCGATGCTGCATGGTCTTTCTGAGCAGCTTCAATTATTTCGAAAATATCAAAAAATGGCTCAATGCCTGAATAGCCTCGAAAGAACCTAAATTCTTCTACCGCGGACTCTATTTGTTACCCGAAAAGTGTAAAAAGATTATAGCTTTTGATGAGCAATATTGTGAATAAAATATCAGGTACCTTTTTGATGAAATAACCATGAGTTTTTGTAGCAAAAACAGCGAGAATTAATTCAAGCACATAATATATACATATATATAATAATATAAATATGTAATATGTATATTATATATATTATGTTATGTATTTATTATATATTAATATTAATTTAAATTATTAATATTATCATTATAATTTATATTATTACATAATATTACTTTAAATACGAAGCGCCACTACGATCTGAATGTTGAGATGTTGAATTAATATACAGGGTGTTCAAAAAGTCCCGGACCGGGTGAATAATTTGAAAAAAAAATTTTTTGAAAAAACGCCGAAACACGTGAAATGATTTTTCAAAAAATCTATCTTTTGAGAGGGGTTGCGACCCCCCGCCCCCAATAGGGCACGTGGGGTACGAGGGGGGTCGAAAATCTTAAATAGCAACATAGGTCAAGTGGGGGCTCATTTGAAAGGTCTTTTCGAGACGAATCCAAAACACTGCGCATAGAGGGCGCTGCGATCATTTTCGGCGGAGTTATTTGATTTTTAAGGTGAGAGGAGCCATGTTATCTTAAATGTAGGAAAAATCCACGACGTTGAAGGAAAAAGAAAATAACCACAAAAACAGCGATAAAGACGCTTGATTTCAAAATTACAGAGATGAACTACGATAAAACCGCTTTATCAGGGAAGAAAGTTACATAAAGTGTAAAATAATAATGACTCAATGATTTGAACTTTTGACTTCAAGTGTCTTTATCGACATTCAAAAATGCGACCATTGATGTACACGTGTGACAACAAATACGGTGTGTTTCATGTGCAAAAAGTCCTGCGTAGTGTTTTGGATTCGTCTCGAAAAGACCTTTAAAATGAGCCCCCACTTGACCTATGTTGCTATTTAAGATTTTCGACCCCCCTCGTACCCCACGTACCCCATTGGGGGCGGGGGGTCGCAATCCCTCTCAAAAAATAGATTTTTTGAAAAATCGTTTCACGTGTTTCGGCGTTTTTTCAAAAAATTTTTTTTTTTCAAGTTATTCAGCCGGTCCGGGACTTTTTGAACACCCTGTATATATTCATATAAATGAATTAATTTCAGAAATGATAATTACGTGCCGATATGATTGTCGGACTTTCAACGCAATCAATCTGAAATATTAATAATCCCCCCAAATTTCTCAAATTAATCTTAAAAAACTGTAATAAACTTATTACGAAAAATATTGCCTCGGTTGAAAGTCGAACCAGTCCGGATCTTTTGCATTCCGTGCGAACGTCCTGAGCCTTTAGACTACCGAGACCTTCATCATTTCTGAAATTAATTCGTTTAGATGAATATATATATCAGTTCAACATCTCAACATTTAGACCGTGATGGTGCTTCATATTTAAAGTAATGTTAATTTAATATAAACGGTCTTGTTTCCAATCTTATTGTTTATATTATTACATTATATTATTATTATATTATTTGACGAAATATCATAAAGTTAACAAAAAGGTTATGACATTGCTCAGCACTTATCATGGAATAAACAGCAGACAATAACACACTGGTATACACCAAATCCCCTTACTTCTATAAGTCCGGATCTATAATCAGGCTGAGTTCACTTTTTGGTGCTCACGAAACTTTAAGCGTCGTTTCATCCTTGTTGATTATTAAACAAGGATAGTTGATGTTCATCAGCAATATAAGTCAAAGCAAACGCAGATTCTAGATGTTTTAAGCCTTAAACCATAAGAAATTGATTACAGTCGGACGTGAGGAGAATAAGTGATTGTGATTCGTCCATTCTTTATGCTTAAGGCTTAAAAATCTTGTAGATCCAGGTGGTCGCATTGAGTGTATCAAGGAGCGCACTATCAGTCATTTGTGTAATACTATCCTTATGTCACGTCTAAGGGACGATGAAGATAGAATGATAAATAGCGCTAATAGCATCTCCCTGAATGCAGTCTCTATGTAATTCTCTCTGTTTCCGAATGAAAATCTCACACTAATGCACATCGAGTAAGCACGGATATTTTCGAACGGCTGGTGTGCATTAATGTGTACACTGATGTGTGTTTCCGAACATAGTCTAAGCAGTCTAAGGCTCGGTTGCACCAACGTTACTTTGACTTTAAGCGAAACTTAAAATTCTCTTTGTCTTGTTTTAAAGCGAAAAAAAACAGAGACAGAGAGAATTTTAAGCCTCACTTAAAATCAAAGCAATGTTGATGTAATCGGGCCTAAACCTAGTGGAATATATAGAAGTTTATGGTCTAGATTCTTTCTTAAACTATCTACACAAATAAATTGTGCAAATTTGTATTATTTACAGAAGCTCCTGGATATCTAATTGATCTAATGCATGATAAAAACCCTGCAATAAGAAAAGTCTGTGATACATGTTTAGATGTCATTGCTGTAAGTAACTAAGAACGCATGCATTTTCTTGTTTTTATAAATTTATAAATAGCATACGTATAAATAATACAAAAATAATTTATGTGGTGTTATAAGAATTGTTAATTATTCAACTTATTCTAGATATGCGACAAGAATTGGGCAGCCCGCATAAAAGTGGAAAAGTTCCGATCGCATAATCAGCAATGGTTGGAAATGGTTGAATCGATAGGAACAGATTCGATCAATCATATGTTACCGGATGATGATGACAGTTTATCTCCATTTATCAGCGATGATCTATTAAAACATACTATATTATTTCCCTCTGGTAATATTTATTTTTTTCTTTTTTACGAAGTTATTATTTAGCATATCTTTATAATAGATTATCATGCTCACGTAGGTAACATAGCATCATTTAATGTGGATGATGGATTTTCGACTATGAAACATTCATCAGAATTATCTGAAAATCCTAGTCGGCCTGTTAGTAGGTACGTATCCAATGATGCATACATATGTATTTAATATAATAGTATGTATTTAATGTGTACAATGCAATGCATTAATAAATGAATTGCGATTACATGACAGATTTAATTATCTATATTTTTTAGGTATCGAGATCTCGACGAAATAGGTGAACTCATGACTCGTTCTAAGTCTCGCATGTCCGTTGCTTCAGGTATAGAAGATTTATATTATAATTCTAGAATAAAATTCAGTGAGTCAGATAGTTCTCACATATTAATCTGAAAATTAATACAAATGCCCTGATATAGATACATGACTTAACTTCTCAAAGATACCTATATTTTACATTATATTCAATGCAAAAAAATGTTTGCTACTATTTACAAAGATATGCCTGCTTAAACAGATTTTATTATATGTATTATAAATTGTTTTGACCTCATAGGACCAATTTCAATTAATCAATTGTTAATCGATTGTTAGTTTAGAACTGACCAATCGCATTTGCTGTTCAACAGAATTGACCAATTGTGATTGACACTTAATCGATCGATTAGGTTAATCAGAGTTTGTGAGATCGGTCCATAGTCAAAATTTTAGTTCTATTTTTTTACGTATTTTTTTATATACATATGAATTTATTTAAGAATTAACTTTACACTCTGACACATATAATATATAACTACAAAATAATAGTATTAAGTTTATTTAGATCTCTTTTATCATGTGATAGGCTTCAGGCAGTCAAAAAGTGTGTAATGTATGTGATTAAATGTAACATTATTTTTATGATAGCTCAGATCTTTCGTAGTATTGTATTGTTAATATTAGTTAATAAAAAGACAAGTAATGTATGAAAGTACCGAACAATTTAGGATGCGTTCCACTTGACGCTTTTGGAATCATTTCATCCTTGTTATGTATTAAATATTGAACAAGGACAACTAATATTCGCGAGCGTTGTAAGCGCCAAATGGTACGCATTTTTAGAATAAGGGATGAATTATATATAATCTGCGATAGAGCAACTTTTTTTATTTATTGTGTATAACATTGTGCAATAAGTATAGGCATATTTAACTTCTGCATATATCTTTCACTTTCTTTAGAGAGTAATCAAACATGTATTATGTACAGTCAGCAATTAAAAAGTTGTAATTTTCGATATTTTCTTTTTGACGAGTTTCAGAATGCAACCTGTTTACTGAATAATTGGTTCTTATTTATGGATCCATAGGCTTGGTAAGTAGGCTGATATATAGCATTCTGAAACCCATTGAAAAAGTGTTCCAATCTTTTAGTTGCTGATTGTATATTCTATTTTATTCCTTTGTCTCTTATTTTTTATTGCACCTCTCATCTCTTTGTTATTAACTTATTACATTTACATTAACATAAAATGATATTTGATTATATTAACAACATGCATGACTTGTAGCTACCAACTATCTTCTATTTTCTCGTGATAAAATAAATTGAATCTCTTAGATTATTGTATAGTGATTTATACTTGAAAATATTTTCCTTATATAATCCAATTCCTCATTCAATAAGAAACTAAATACTTCTATTTGATTTTGATTTTTGACATCAGAATCACAATATCGTAAGTAGTTTCAGCTAATCTTTAGATTAGGGGACCCCCCCCAATGACCTTGACCTTATATATGTTGTCAAGGTCATGAATTTGAATGACATATAACAAATTTTAGCTGTCGTTCGTCCTTCATTAAAAAGTTATTAACAAAAAAAGTTTGAAAAAATAATATCTTATTTTGGCTATATATAACATCAGAAACTGTTTAAATTATATCCGCCTACTGCATTCTACGTCTCCCATTGCCTAATGGCGCGACTTTTCACACAAACACAAGTTCACTGCTTTAGCGGAAAATGTAGATAATTATGTAGGGAGGGTTAGGATTAGGTTATTATATATCCATGAATATATAATAATCTAACTCCCCCCCCAAACCTAATCCTAGTCAAACCATATATGCAGAGTAAAGCAGAAAAAAATTTTCTATTCTAAAAACAAAAATTATATAAGAAAATATGAAAGTTGTGCGCCCCCATGCAGGGAGGGAGATGGAATGGGAGTCGCTTCTTGTGGAAAGTTGTAAAATATACTTCAAAGCAGAAAATTTTTGTTTTATATGGTAGAAGGATGTCGTATACGTTTTTTCTTAAACTTTTTTGTTAATGACTTTTTAATGAAGAACGAGCGACGGCTAAAACTTGTTGGAGATTACTCAGACAACATATGTCAAGGTCAAGGTCAAAGTCATCAAGGGGGGAGTCCCCTAATCTAAAGATTTACCATAGTTTCTTTTTATTTAAATGGCTCCTGCCTCCAAGGTTGAGACATATCTTCTTCCTCATTAATGGCTCACGCGGCGGCGCGCCACGATACGAGTAGGGCACGCTCTGCGCACTCCCTCGAAAGGAGGGGAAGAGAGGAACCGATGGTCTAGCTATATTTGTATATTCACACTGGAAAGCCAATAGGAGTCGGCATAGTCTTGAAGTAGGATTAACTAAACATGGAAAGATGTCATCGTTGAATTTAGGAAAGGACTATGTCCAGTTTGGACCCTGGCTGAACAGCATTGAGACCTAGCTAGGATTGTAGAGCATAAAAAAAGGATTAAAAAATTCCATATGTACAACTTTGTAAAATGAGTCCCTTGAGTGTTACAGCTATTCAAAGTTCGTTATTATAACCGTGTATTGTATACTATGTAGGATTAGTTTTATTCAATTTCTCGAATCATCTAGTATCTGGAATATGTCTAATCTTAACGAAGACAATTAAAATCTTTTTTGGAATCCCAAATGAATAGTTATAAGTGTTATATAGTTATATATAGTTATATTAATCGATGAAGAGGGGGCAGAGACACTCAAAGTAACAAAAGTGAACAAACGGTTTTAATTGCCTAATTGAAATGTGGCCAATATATGGCCAATATATCTTATCTTTCTTCAGCTTCCTCATCGGAACTCTCTAAAAGTAAAAAAACATTATTAACTGTTCTTACTGACATTACGTGTACACAACACCCAACCGTACGACAGCCATTTTTGCAAGCACAATAATATTCTGAAATGGCTTGAGTGAAGGTAGGTTGGCCGGTTCTAATTCAGATCCTCTGAGGAGGGATACCGCGGGGAGGAGAGGGGAGGAAAATGACGTCACGGGGATGTGCGGGGGATGACGTTATAGTGGGTGACGTTGCGGGGCGGGGGAAGAGGAGGATGTCTCGGGTGTGGGAAATGACGTAGCGAGGTTTGCGGAAACTTGCATCCGCGTCGCGATGATGACGTCACACGAGATTAATGGCCGCTGAGCACGATCCGCCGTCACCGATCCCCATCGCCGCCTCCGGACGTGGTCCGCCTCTAAGCGCGGTCTGCCGCCTGTCCCTATCGCAGCCTCCGAGCGCGGTCCTCACTGTGTGCTATATTTGCATACTTACCGTTAATACTTACTATCTCTTATACGTTGCTATCCTCTTCTCGCAAGCGGAATATTTTATTTATTTATTATATTATATTATATTATATTTTATTTTGTATAATTATTCGCACTGCGCAATAATAAGAGCGCGATTTGTTGAGCGCTATGATACAGTCGCGCGTAACGCCATATCACAGAGATAGAAAGGAATGGTAGAGAGAAAAACACAAACACAATTAGTCACAGTTCCACGGCCAATTAAATAATTGGCGTTGGTGAAACCGGCCCAAATGATTCTTCACGAAAAGCACGCATGCTTAGCGCCTTTTTTATCTTTTTTTTTTAAAGGTAAGTTTGTATAAATAATAAGAAATAGTGCATTTGTGTTTTACTTTTGATAGAAATTAACTTGATTAAGATTGTAGTATCTCGGTTTTAATTTTTCATTAGATACATTCATTAGATACAATTATTACTTTTTTCGAAAAGTAATAATTTTTGATAGAGAATTAAAGTTGCCATTACTTAAGTTGGAATAAGAAGACCTTCAATATGTCTTTTTAACGAAATCCGACAGGTCACTTTTCACAAGTACATAATGGTCGCGTTCAGCAGATTCAACTGTTGCGGAGCAGATCCGTGGCGCTCGCTGCTATTGAAAAAGAATATACTAATAGCTGCGAGCGCTCACGAATGCGCTCCGCAACAGTTGAGTTTGCTGAACGTGACCAACTTTCAACAGTTAATGGAGTTTGTTTCTAATTATAATCAAGATTAGATAATCAAGGATTAAATTTTACATCATATCAGAATAAATTAAATTTTACACTATATCAGATTAAAATTTAATTTCTCTTATTTCATTCCCTGTCGGACTTGCGATATAATCATATTCTGCATTACCAATAATGCATGCTCCTGCCCATAGGCAGATAGGCAACCCGACTTACTGAATATATTATAATGGAAATTATTATTTACTTAATCCAAATCGTACTATCTTTAATTTTTATGAAATGATATGAATGTCGTCCTCTCATTGTTTGTGAAGACGCAATGACGGAAAAGAACGAAACGGACGAAATAAGTCATCTATAGAGAAAAATTTTTCACAAATAAATATAAATAAAATACTTACTCGACTCATGTTTCAAGAAAAAGAGCAAGTTTACTCGTGAGTGTTTATGAATGAAAAATCCATGACCCAATACCGACACATACCAATACATGATATTGTACAAACCTCATTACTCATAACTTCAAATTTTTTATATTATGCGCAACTCTTATGCCCTATCATTTTCAAGGCAAGAACTATTAATGCGATTTAGCACACTGCGGAAATCAAGTTCCCGATCGCGAATTATTTGCTCGATCGTTGGACACCTACGGTTAACCATGTTACACAGACTGACTTTCCGCAAAAATACTCACAGATATTTATATGTATGACCATTTCTGGTCAATACATAAAAAATGCAAGCGTCAGATTTTTATAATAAAAGATTTTTAGATACATCCGGTGATAACATTAATGTAATCTGACATCACAAATTGCAGCGTTTGCAAAATTTGCTAGTTTCAATATGACTTTGTCAGCGTAATATAAGAAATTTTTTTCAAGGACATTTAACATGTGTGTTTTGCAATGACAATGATTAATGTAATATGATACAAATGCAACATTGCGAAATAATACATATAATACGATATAATTGAGATGCGACGTTGCTAAATAGTGCAATATCAGCTAATATATAGCTGCTTTGTTAGCGTAATTTAAGATTTTTTCAAGAATGATGATCATTAATATAATTTGATACAAATGCGACGTTGTCAAATAATACAGATAATGCGATATTCTTGAAGCTTCCACGATTTTTATATAAAGATTATGCGTTTTGCGGATTTCCTTCTCCAGATTCATTCTTGAAATGCCAACGTTTTGTGAACTTTGCAGTTCATTTCATCAGAGCGAGGAGCAGCCTGATACTGAGGTGTTTCTCAGAGTCATTTCTTTTATATTACGCTGCTTGTTGGAGTGGTGAGGGGAAAGAAGAGAATTATGGGTGTGAAGGGAAGAGAGGTGGGGGAAATTGGTCGGTCTTCAATAACCGGGAAAATAGTTTTCCATATTTTATTTATGTTATATTATTTCCATTATCTCTATTTAGATTGTTAGAGTGTTTTTATATCTCTATGACTTCTCTATACTTTCTTGGAAAGTATGATGTAATGTTGGCTATTGTAGTCGTTTTTTATCAAACAGTATTTGATGTCCTGTTTCGATGTTGTGTTCTGATAATGCTGACTGCGTGACGTGTTTTAGTCTGACATTAGTGTTCTTTTATCAATAGGTTGACCATTCTCCCGGTTTCTCCAATGTATACTTGCCTGCAGAAACAAGATGTTTTGTATACTCCTGCGAAGCTGAGTGAGGTCTTTGATCTTTAGGATTTCTTAAGATTTGTCTTATCTTTTTGAGTGGTTTGAAGATAATTCAAACTATGTTTGTTTAATATCCTGCCTGTTATCCAATCTGTTGTTCCTTTGACATATGGGATAGGATCTTTTCATCTGGTTGTATCAGAGACTATTGATTGTTTTGATTATGTCTTTTTTGTCGTGTCCGTTTTTCTATAAGGCTACTTTTAGGTAGTTGAGTTCTGTCTGTAGATGTTCTTTGTCAGAGATGGCGAAAGCTCTATGTAGGGGATTGTGCCGATACGACTCATCGACCGAAAGAAAAGCAAACATGTAAACGTGGAGGACGACAACGCAGGGCACTTTACATTCATCAAGAATCTATCCCGACTAGTCAGCTCACAACTTAGTAAAAAAAAACATGAAAATTCTTTTATGAAATAATAATAATAATAATAATAATAATGACAATAAATGTGTGGTTTTTTTCAAATGCCTGCATTACAGCTCGAGCGCAAAATTGGAGATTCACAGCGAAGACTATGGAAAATTAAACGATTGTGTGATGAGATTGACGAGCGAGGACAAATGGTTGAGTTTCGACACCCACAGAAGAAAGGAGCGCATCCCATTCGTTGTCTATGCCGACTTAGAGTATGCTTTGGAAAAGATGGAATCCTGAATCGGCTACGTACATGTATCATCATCATAACATGTTTAGTATCGGATATTACGTGCATTGTTCCTACGATGATACATTATCCATTATCGTTTTCACCACGATAAAGACTACATCGCGTGATTCGCAGAAAAATTGAAAAATCTAGCGCATAGTGTACAGTCCATAATTTCGGCTAACGTACCCATGCGGATTTCATGCGAGATGACTGGGAAAAATTCAATAACGTTACGTACTGCCACGTGTGCGAGAACCATTCGCGCCTGACGATACGCAGGTACGCGATAATTGTCATTTAATCGGACGATATAGAGATCTCACGCACTCATACTGTAATCTAAATTATAATAATTCGCATTGCATACCCGTAGTGTTTCACAATTTATCGTCTACGACGCTCATTTCATCATCAAAGAAATTACACGTATGAAGGACGTATTATTATTACCAGTAATGAAAGAAAAATACATATCATTCACCAAACACGTTGATAGTACTAAAAACGATCAAAAAAAATTGCTTAAAATTATGATTTATAGATTCATATAGATTTCTAGCCTCAAGTTTGAATAAATTGGCATCTTTTCTCAGTAAAGATAAACTTCGGATATTACAACGCGAATTTTCCAATTTGTCAGAAGAAAATTTTTTTTGACACAAAAAGGCGTCTTGCCATATGAGTACATTGACTGCATCGAAAAGTTGGAGAAGCTTATTTACCGCCTCGCGAGTCTATATAATTTTATAGTTTATTGATAGATGACACTGTATCTGAGAACGCTTACGCGCACGCCATCAACGTGTGGCAATGATTCTCCATCCGGACACTCGATGAATATAGTGACCTGTATCTGAAAACATGTTTTGTTGTTGGCCGACGTCTTTGAAAATTTCCGCGACAGTTGCGTCGCGAGTTACGGGTTAGACCTTGTGTACTATTACACCTTACTGGACTTCACATTGGACGCCATGTTAAAACATACTGGTGTAAAATTTGAACTACTCACAGATATCGACATGGTAATATTTATCGAGCGCGGTATACGCGGTGATCTGAGCCAGTGTTCAAATAGGTACGCGCGAGTCAATAACAAATACATGCCATCATACGATCCATCGAAACCATCATCGTACTTGATGTACTATGACGTCAACAATCTGTACGGCTGGGCAATGTGTCATTACCTTATGCCGATTTTCGATGGGTCGATGACGTGCAAAATTTTGATTTTACGATCATCGCGTTAGATTCATCGACAGGCTATATTCTCGAGATTGACGTAGAATACCTGTAATATTTTTATAACGCGCACATTGTCTTACCGTTCTGTCCGATGCGCGAGAAATCGGTAAGCGCGATGACAAGCTCTTTGCAACATGCGATAAGCAGCGTTACAAAATTATGTACACCGATAACTTCATATATCACATAGAATATGACGATGTTTACAATATCATGAAATGTGATATAAGTAGATTTGACACGAGCGATTATGATGGGGACCGATTACCGATGTAAATATAATACATTTGTATTGTATAATATGTTTAATATGTATATAACATGTATAATATGTACAATATAATATGTAAATAAGGCGTATACTATGTACTAGATGGGGTGAAAAGTAACCTCCTTGACCGCCAGAATGCGCCACTACTGCAAAAAAGTTTATGGTGCCTTGTAGTCCGTTCATATTTAGGCAGACATGCCAAGTGGCAGTGCGATACTGCCCTTAGTTTTGTTTTGAGAGCTGATTGTTGTTGACGTGTTTGCGAAAACGATTTTCGTTCTCTCATAAAACATTATTTTTTGAGAGGCAAAACGGCGAAGGAAACAAAAGAAAAGTTGGATAAATATTATGTGGCTAATACTCCGTCAGATTACACCGTCAAATATTGGTTTCGAGAGTTTCGTGGTGGCCGCAACTCCACTACCGATGAAGTCCGCAGCGGCAGGCCCTCCGATGCGGTTACCGAGGAAAATGTCAAAAAAATACATGAAATGGTGTTGGCTGACCGGAAAGTGAAGGTGCGCGAGCTAACAGATGCTACAAAGATTAGTACTGAGCGAACACGCCATATTTTGGGCGAGATTCTGCATAAGAAAAAAATTTTTTTCATTCCCAAGGAGGTTACTTTTCACCCCACCTAGTATAACAAGTATAATATGTATACTATGTATAATATACATATATATAATATGTATAATATGTAGATATACTATGTAGATATAATATGTAGATATAATATGTAGATATAATAATTAGATATATGTAAATGATGTTTATAATATGTATAATACATATTATACGTTTAAAATGTATTTATATTTTTATAATAAATATAATTTTTACAATACATTGTCTTTATGTATCCACGAATTGTACGAAATCTTGTCAAATCCCAACCATTTCACGTAAACATTGTTCCCTCTCTTACGCAACATCTTTTCAACGAGATGCATGTCGGAAGAAGGAGGGGTGACATGCAATTCGTAGAATCCTCCTGCGATAGACTCCCTGCGAGAATCTTCCAATAGATACATCACTGGATTAATTTGCTGCACTTTGATAATTTTAAATACCTCCGTGATCCAATTCGGCGTGTAACCTTTATCAAAGACTGTCTTCAATTTGCTTATCGATTTGCGCATCGAATCACCCACTTTTTATTGCGCGAGTACGACAATCTTTATACGATTGTAAAGAGCCTGTTGACAATTGCGAGGTAACGTCGACGGGACGCATACGATAGTTCGATGCTTGCGCGCGTTGTAATTTGATACGAGACGCAACAATATGTTGATCCATTTGTAATTTCCATTGTACGTAAGTTGTGTTTCCACACACGTTATTCTCCAACGTACAGTTGAATCGTTCGACGACCGAAGCCTTCATTACGGAATAATGATTGATGTGCTACTTCAAGAGTTTTTGCACATCCGAATTGTAAAATTTCTTTCCTCTCAGTCAGTATGCAAATTTTTTCGAACATCTTTCATTTTGAATTATCTTTGCGATCACCTTCGTCACTGCGTTCTCGCTCTTGGCTTTGAGCGACCATGCATGCTTACTCAGCATGTCGATGACAGTGAGAATGTAGTGGTAATCTCTATTGAATCGCGTATAAGGACGCATCTTGATCACATCCACCTGCCATAAGTCATGGTATCCGTGTACTATGACATGTCTTCGTAAAAAATTTTTTCTCGCCGGAACGTGCCATTCATCAATCAGAAGCCGTTTCTCAGACATTGCGAATAATTATTCGGCATGATGCACTTCTTGAATCATGTTTTCAAGTTCGTTTAGCATAATCTGCACATTATTTTGTAAAGCTGCAATCTTTCTCTTGATTTCAGATGATCTTTCAAATCTTGAACACTCCGTTGCACGCATCGTTTGTTTGCGTCAGCATCATCCATCGATAACACTAATCGTTAAATTTTGCGCAACTTTGTGTTAAAGTCAGCTGCGGCTACGTAAAGAGCATTATCACGCACGTAATTTCTGAGCAGTCCGCGCTACTGACAATGCGATTAGCTTTCTTCTTCAAGCAATAATTCAAACATATTGATCGATTTCGACTGAACAAATGAGGTTAATTTATAATCAGACCGGCTTCACGAAGCTCCTCGATAATGGACAGAATCTCATCATCATGACCATTGTGACCCGACTGGCGCGAGGCCTCGAGTAATCGCAGACGATCCATAATTTCGTTCGGATTGTTCCAATGGATATAGTCAATCTTGTTGTCATTTAGTGTTATCGTACGCGGTAAATCTTTTTACTTATTCCCGTTCCAAATTTTTTACATTAATGGCACTATTATGTTCTTATGCTCGATCGCTCTTGTGCTCGATTTCTCCTCTTCTTGCGACCTCGCAAACAAACCAATTCAACCAAGGTTTAGTGTTATGATCACTTCTAAAACAGAAGGATCTAACGGAACAATGACGCATCATAACTTATTCGCTATACTAAAATACGCTGTCGAAGCCGTACCTTTTTTCGATGGCAAAAATATCCCTTTAAGTTACTTTATCGAGGAATGCGAGGAAGCAAAATCCATTTGAACCAGATGAAGCTGAACCGCAATTCATCAAAGTCATAAGAATTGTGGATGAAGCGCGCCGCATTATACAAGACCAAAACTTTAACAGCATGGCACAATTAACCAAATATCTAAAACAGGTCTATGGCACTTCAAAAAATATATCAATTGCAAGGGGAGTTAGGCCACATTTATAAAAAGAATGAGGAAGACATAATCACATACGCGAATCGGATGAAGATTTTGGAAAAACAAATAATGGAGGCCCATAAAATTTTGGGAAATGCCCTTTGCGATCAAAATACGAGGGCAAATCAATAAGTACTCGTGTTAGTAATCAAAACGCAAGCTTTTCACAAAAATTTTTTTTATTTTTCAACATAATCCCCTTTTAGGAGGATACACTTTTCCCAACGCTTCTGCCATTTTTTTAACCCCTCAGAAAAATACGATTTGTCGAACTCTACAAAATAAGCTCTTTTCGGCAATGACTCATCATTCGACATGAATTTCTTTCCATCTAATCATTTTTTCAAGTTTGGAAACAAGAAGAAGTCACAGAGGGCTAAATCCGGAGAGTACAGTGGATGCGGCAGCAATTCGTAGCACAATTCGACCAATTTGGTTGTGACGACTGCGGAGGAGTGAGCTGGTGCATTGTGAGCAATCACGGCACCCATCGGGCCGACAGCTTTTTTATTCCCAAGTTATCATGCAAAATATTGAATGCCGTTCCGTACGATACGTCTACGGCCTCTGCTATTTCATGCACTTTCGTTCGGCGATCAGTGAAGAGTTTTCAACGATTTCCTCAGTAACCACGTCTGCCAAGCGGCTTGGACGCTCCTCATCAAAAACAAACGAACGACTATGTTTGAATTCGTTGAATCAATATCTGACGGTTGTCATAGATGGTGAAGAGTTCCCATACATGTAGACGGCATTCAACTTCGTTTTTATTTCTTCGCACGTTTTTCCATCCAAAAATAAGAAACGAATCACGGATCGATATTGCTATTTTTCCATTGTATCGGAAAATATCAAACACGCTCACTACGAATTGTTGTCAAATCAAGATTATTGCATAAATCACTCTGAAATTTTGTATGGCGTCGTTTGATGAAAGATGGTAGTACATGATGGTAATGCCAACTTGCATCAGCAACGTCTGTCTTGAAACACGGGTACTTATTGATTTGCCCTCGTATTAAAGTATCTTTAGAAAAGGACATGTGTAAGTGTTTTATTAGGGGATTAAAAACAGAAATTGAGCAAAGAATAGCAAGAAATTTAGGTGTTCAAGAAACATTGCCGATGCGGAAAAAGGGAATTCATTTGATGACAGACTTACGACGAAATCAAGAAAGTACATCGAGTAAAGCACTAAATACTAATAAATCACAAGAAATCTGTCAGATTTCTTATAAAGAAGAATATTCAGCTTTAAATTGTAAAAAATTGATTAATTTTGGAACAGAGAGTATTAGTATGTCTAATCTGTAAAAAAATGCGACGGCGCTGGTAAATGTCGATTTCGCGACCCTCAAGCACGACAATCTGTTAACATTCTGCAAGGGAATAATATTATCTGTCAATTATTTTCTAAATCAGGTCATAATGCTAAAAGTTGTCGAACAAATAATAACAGTAATCAGAGTAAGTCCCCTTTAATTTGTCAGTGATGTGATAAACCCGGTCATTCAGCCGACAACTGTTGGAAGAAACAAAATAAACAACGTAATTTAGAAACTAAAACAAAAATCGTTTGCCAAATTTGTAATAATTTCGGGCATATTGCTAAAGACTGCCGATCTAAGATAGGGCAAAACGCGGCATCCTCAGACTCATTATTTTGCCGATACTGCAAGGGCATCTCCTCGAAAGTTGTGAGCTGAGAATCGCAAGAAATAACCGAAGGAAAATGAACGAACAGGGAAATTCCAATGGCCTCTCGAAGCCGAGTGCCACAGGGGATCGAGCGAATCTCACATCCATCGACATCAAAGAAGGCCCAGTAGGCAAAAACGCATTAGAAATACGATCTGTAACCATAACTCTTGACAAACAGCCACGTACCTACTGATCAAGTAAATCTTTGTAAATCAGAACCTCACATTACTTTTATGCTAGATACTAGTTCCGGGCCAAATATAATTAAGGAAAATTTTGTTCCCAAAGACAGTATTATTAATTATAATAACGTATTGAAATTAAACGAATCGTCTATACTCTTGAAGAAATCTCCTTACCCGTCTATACTCTTGAAGAAATCTCCTTACCCTTTTTGGGAAATAAAGTAGCCTTCCACATTGTAGCAAGCGATTTCTCTATTTCGTAATCCGGAATATTAGGTAATGATTTTTTCAAACAAACTTCTTCAAAAATTAATTACGCGAAAAGATATTTAGATATATCAGGAATTAATATATTTTCCTTTTCTCCAGAAACCATCATCACACTACCACGATCAGAATTTTTATTTTATGTGAGAATAGAAAATCCAGAGATAAAAATAGGATATATACTAAAATTAAAAATAGTACACGAAATTTACCTAAGAGATATTATAGTAGAGAACGTCTCTAGAAAGGCATATTTGAACATCATAAGCACATTAGATGAAGAAGTTGAAGTGTAAGTACCAACCTTACGCCTTAAATCTCTAAATGAATTATTCAACAACAATAGTTCAAGCATTGAAAAGCAAGATGATCAAAGAGAAATTGCAAATACACCAATTTGTTTTATCCGAAAGATGTCCAAAATCTCGAAGACATTAGTAACGACGTTAGTTCAAATGATAACAACGACGAAATTATGGACGAAGACGAGATCAGTAAGACAGAAGAAAAGAATGACAGAAAAATAAAAAGAAAATATGAAGTATTTAAAGAAAAGAATAAATTAATGAGAGAAACTAAAGAATCAAGTAAAAAAAAAAAATTCTACTCTAAATATTTATCGAGAAGAGGATTTCCACATCCCCTCGGAAATCTTAGAATCTAAAATTCTTGGAGGGGGAAGTTACCAAACCCCTCCTGAAAATTTAAATAATTCTAAAATCCTTGGAGAAGAAAGTTATCAAACCTCTCTTAAAAATTTGAATAATTCTAAAATCCTTGGAGAGGAAACTTACCAAACCTCTCCTGAAAATTTAAATAATTTTGAAACCTTTGGAGAGGCAAGTTACCAAACCCCTCCTGAAAATTCAAAACCGGGGAACCGGCCGAGCCTCCCTGAGACATAAGGATGAAATCACACGGTCCGGAATAGAACTGCGGAATACAGAATGCATCATTGAAGCAATCAATCAGCGCTATTCTATACTTTTCCAACACACAAGTTTATGTGCTATGTTCACATTATGATGCATCAAAGATGTATCCAGCATGAATATAATTTAGAACTAATTTCATGTTAATAATTTGCTTATTAAAATGAAATATAATTTTTCAAATTGTAAAAACAATTACCACTGTTGTAGTATTTAATGTTATGTACAATTAACATTTACAATCTTATAATAATTTTTGAACTGCTTTAACGCATTTACTATCATTTTTCCGCATCGTGTGAACATAGCATAAAACTGGCGTGATAGAAAAGTGCGGAAAAGGGCACACTGAAATCGCACGTAATGCATCATTGTTTTTTTAATTTAAATATCTATATTTATACACTCAGATTTTGTTATTTTGCTTCATTCATCTTGACATTACGCAATTCTATCATATCAGCATCAAATTATGTTAACCTCTCAAAATACGATGGTTTATTACAAGAACAATGATGCATTCCGTAACATCAAATGCGGAATAGTGCTGAGTGGTTGTTTCAATGACGCATTCTCTATTCCACAATCCTATCCGCAGCACTATATGATTTGACTCTAACAATAACAGGTGAGAACCGTGGTACATCGTTCATTGGCAATCGTGGTACAAAATTTAATTTTTTTTTTAATTTGTAAGAGAAAAGTAGAGCAAAGGGTTAATAAAATTAAGTTTTACTAAAGAATTTAATCAAATTTTTTCGGAGACGCAATATTGTATAAACTGTTGTATTTGTATACGATGAAGTATTCTCGTAATAAAGTATGCGTGCGTGCGTGCGTGCGTGCATTATTAAATTACAACTTCACATTTAATTACAATTTTCATAGGGTAAAGTCGTAATATGAGATACCTTTTTTTAAAGACTTGTAATTTATTTAATTTGCAATTATTTAACTCCCATTTTCGTATCAGTTTTATGAGAAATATATTCAAGATTTACCATCTAAAGTTAGCGATCGATAGTAGTTATACTTTGTTGTATGTGAAATTTTTTATCGAAAGTGCTGATTGCTCATTCAAAAAATAGGTTTATAATATGAAATACAAGGGTTTTCTTGTATGAGGTATAGTATCTCATAACAGAAAACTAAGGAAAAAATAAAGATAAGCTTTTTATACATGCTTTTATTATATTATTATACATACAAGTAGGAACAAAGAATTTGAATGTTATACGTAATAATTATATAATTTTTTTATGTGTGTGTGTGAATATATGTGTATGTGTGTGTGAGTAATCTTAATAATAGAATCGTCATTTTTAACATTTCGTTCAATAATATGCTTTGAAATATTGAATCGTTTAGATGCTCTCATATAGCTAGGAATATCTTGAGTATCTCATATTATCACTTCCATGGCTTGCGGTTTCATGCTCACCAAATCTAATTTTTACAGTTAAACAAATCATTATATCACGTGTTTTCCTATTAGCAGATATACTAGGCGGGTTCTAAGCCACGGGGCTAGAGGGGAATGCGGGGTGCGGGGAAGTACTTTTGGCGCGGGGAATACCTAACGCGGGGGAAAGAGGGGGAAAGGTTTAATCTCCTACACAATAGGGCTCCTACACAATAGGGTTCCTTTTTTTGTTATCAAAATTAGACCATATTTTTCTTTAAAAATGCATTGATAATAAAGGTTTGAATTTGACCATGACATATTTTTCTTTTCTTTAAAAATGTATCGATAATAAAGGCTTGCATGTTAGAGAAAGATAGAGCGCGCGTGCTACGAGTGAAGAAAGGATGGAAGAATTAATAGAGTATGAGTTTCTTTTGTATGATACAGTTTTTTCAATTTTTATGGTTTTTCCTGGCGCGTCGAGGCAAAGGATGGGAAGTAAAAGACAATACACATGAAATAAGGCGAACAAAAATGTTTTATTTACATCTTATTACATCGGTTTTCGTACTTATTAAAAACTAAAGCTAATAGTTCGCAATCGATGAGCTGATGTCCATTGAAGATGTCGCTATCACATATAATGTTCTCAGATGCGATGTTGGAGAATCGCTTATAATAAAGGCCTGCATGTTAGAGAAAGATAGAGCGCGCGTGCTACGAGTGAAGAAAGGATGGAAGAATTAATAGAATACGAGTTTCTTTTGTATGATACAGTTTTTTCAATTTTTATGGTTTTACCTGGCGCGTCGAGGCAAAGGATGGGAAATAAAAGACAATACACATGAAATAAGGCGAACAAAAAAATGTTTTATTTACATCTTATTACATCGGTTTTCGTACTTATTAAAAATTAAAGCTAATAGTTCGCAATCGATGAGCTGATGTCCATTGAAGATGTCGCTATCACATATAATGTTCTCAGATGCGATGTTGGAAAATCGCGTATACTTGGTATCTACCGTATCGACGAGTCGAGCTAATCGTTCGAACGTTACATCGATACACCCGTTAAAGTCAAACATACGGCGTAGCGTCGTTTCGGTCATCATAATGCGTATGGATGAAGAATCGAGACGTACGACCGTAGTATAGTTCAGCATGAAAACACTGACGGTTAGCGGTCCAACGCTTATAAAATTATTCTCGTATTCGTTTCGAAACAGCTTGTAAATATTTCCTCACTGCTCGTAGAGGCTCTTCCACGTTTCGAGAGACAGCGATAGTTCGTGTCCGCGATGATCTCCAAGGGCGATCTCCACGTAACTCGGTGGGCCAACGTTGATTCCAATTTCAACAAATTTGTAGCCCGTATTCGTCTGATCGTAACGTCTGCTCAGTAAACGCACCGCACGATGTTCCGTACTGTGTACATACATAATGTTAAAAAACGTTTCTTTTATGCATAGAATGTTGAAACTTACATGTTATATTCCTTCTTCACATCGTACGATGCACTGCTCTCTTTAGCATACATTTTTTCAGCCGTTCGTACAAGCGGGTATCGTAAACTGATTGCATCCGTGTAAATAGTAATACTTCTGGAATCGATAAGAGAAGACAGGTCCTCCCCCCTCTATCCAAGAATTTCGAATATGTTGCGACACGTTTTATCAAGTCTTTCTACGTATTTTCTTTGTCACGAATTTATACATACGTTTATACATACATTTATACACACGTACATACGTACATACGTTTATACATACGTTTATACACACATACGTACGTTTATACATACGTTTATACACACGTACATACGTACATACGTACGTACATTTGTACATACGTTTATATAATATATACGTTTATACATACGTTTATACATACGTTTATACATACGTTTATACATACGTACATATGTTTATACATACGTTTATACATACGTTTATACATACGTTTATACATACGTTTATACACACGTTTATACATACGTACATACGTTTATACATACGTTTATACACACATACATACGTTTATACATACGTTTATACACGTACATACGTACATACATACGTTTATACACGTACATACGTACATACATACGTACATACATACGTACATACGTACATACGTTTATACATACGTACATACGTTTATACATACGTACATACGTACATATGTTTATACATACATACGTTTATACATACGTACATACGTTTATACATACGTTTATACATACATACATACGTTTATACATACGTTTATACATTACAAAGGAAGAGAAAAGAAATACATAATAAATACGTTAACGTATTTTTATTTAAAAAATTCTTTTGCAACCACCAGTTATATATTTTCAATACATTTTGTAACGCGCAATTCTTAACATGTTGTCCACATCGTATAATATTAGTAACATCTAGATTAAATAAAGATTCCATGTGTTCTGTCGTAAACTGCATCCAGGGTCTCAATGTACATGCGTTCTCGCTCATCATCCAGAAGCAAGTTCCGCAGCCACGTTCGTTTCTCGCGTCCCTTGACATACACGACAGCATCAATAAATTTTTATTTCATTAATTAAGTAAAAAAATCCTATATTCGATCAAAGCTGATCTTATTTCCTAAATATTTCGGTTTGAATTTATATACATACGTACATAGACAATTCTATAAGCCACGCAATAAAGTCCTTTTCAATCTTGAAACGCAATCATGGATGGAACTACAGTGGTATTATAAAATTATGTATTACAATTTTGTGTTCATACATGTTCCCTTAAAAACGATATTCATTAGTTGTTGATCACGATTCATTAGTTGTTGATCAAACGGATGTTCACTTATTTATAATCATTGGCGACAAGTATTGCTGAAGTCGGCACGCTTGATTTATGCGAAACTGCAAAATTGTGTTTCTACGTATCCAACAGAGTAATCTTACCGCAAAACATGTTGAGATTCATCGATTTTTCGTAGAAAAAAATTTTTATATTACACTTATGCAAAATCGTATCTAACGTGGTCACAACTGCCGTACATCGACGTTTCACCGAGAAGAATTTATGCACTTTCATCTGTTAAACTTAAATTATCAACCGAAAAATGCTTTACTATTGTATCGTGTACCCACTAACACATGTTGATAGTATTAGTGAACTACAATCAAAACATTTATGACAATTATCAAACAGATATTAAACCATCGTCGAATGTCTATCGAATCACTGTCAAAAACATCTTTCAAATTAATGTCAAACATCTATCGAACCGTTATTGAATGTCTATCGCACCACTTTTAATCCTAACTATACACACTGAGTTCCCAGAAACCTCAACTTCAATTTCTAAATCGAGACCTTTTCGTATTTCTTTTCTTTTTCTTTGAACCAACAGTCGTCGAACGGTACCGCCATGTATCGTGTTCAACGAATAGAACCATATCAACGTCGACAAGATGTCCGAAATTGACTCGAGTATGATTAAACATCGCGTCACTCGTATGTAAAACGTACGTACGTACATACTACACATAGCGTACATTCTTCATTTTAAGGACTTACAAAATTAGCAGAAATATGACAGTGGTCTGTCAGACTGACGTAATCTTTGGTATATTTTTTAACATTACAGTTCAAAGTTAAATAACTGACACACTAATATCAATGGAGTAATATATTACAAACGTCTGGATTTTAATCGAGTCACTTTCAATGCAAATTTCCTTTCACAAAGATTTGTGAATTAATTTTCACGCTGCGGGCCTTGTACAGATTTTCTTTATTATTAGGTATTTATATTTTCTCAGCTATATATTTTAGTATTTTTATTATTATTATTAAATCCTCACTTCTAACAAGCTATGCTTTAATAACGTTTATTATTTCCAAATCTGTGCAGTTCTGAATATTTTTGTTAAATCATACAGTGTCATCTTAAAATATATTAGATATCATATTAGATTTATTATTGTACATAAATGCTGCTTTATTATGTATATTTTATATTATTAATATTTTAACTGTTTTATACGATTTTAGACATTTTGCTCATTGAGTAACTAAAAAAGATATTGAAAAAATTGCAAAATGGTAGAGGACTCAGTTTTTTATAGAAATAACACTATATGATTAATAGGGTGTTATTTCAGTTTTATAACCTGTATATGTACATATATTATACATACATATACACATATATAGGGTGTTCTGAAATTCGAATCAAAGTATTATATAGCAAGAAAGATCTCGAAAAATTAAGTTAAAAAGTTATTTGTAAATTTTTATTTTAAGCAGAAATTTTTGAAATATCAGGATTCAAATATAACGAGTTACAGCTTATATTTAGATGATCACTTGAATTAGTGAGTGCGCTGAAATATACGTTTACTTACTCTATAATACATATTACCGCATTTGCAACTCATCGGTAGGTAGCTCTCTAAGCATAGTCTGTAATTAACCATATTTAAACCTTTATTATTACAAAAATTACTTGAAAAATAAATAATTACAAGTAACTTTTTCACTTAATCTTTCGAGAACTTTCTTGCTGTAGTACGTAGGCTGCTGGCAAAGTTTCTGCAAACAATATGAAAAAAAACATGTAAAATTCGGTAAATGGCTTTATTGTTTTTAGTAGTATTGTTTTTAGAAGTATTCGCCTTTAAGATCGACATTTTTGCATACGCTCGAACCAATTTTCAAAGCATTTTTTTTCACTCTGAGACTGTAACCTCAGAAATCAGTGTACAAAATGTTTCAACAGCTGCTTCAGGCACTGGCGACTCAAATCGCTCACCACGCATCTTCTTTTTAATGTTTGGGAACAAAAAGAAATCATAAGTGATAAATAAGGTGAATACGAACAATAAGTCATCAATGCGACATTTTTACTGGATAAAAAATCAACAGTTTGACGTGCTGTGTGACAGCTGGCATTGTCATGATGAAGGATGATGTGATGATTTCGGTTTGTTCTACGCAATTCATTTATGATTTCTGACAAACAAATTGTTGTATACTAATCTGTATTTACAGTCCTTCGATCCTCTAAAGTCACGATTGCCACATGCCGGTATAACTGAAGAAACAAGCAACCATTTGCTTGACAGCACTGCGTGAACAAACAACTTTGGTTGGTTTCGATTCATTTTGAAATACCCCCAACAGTGGATTGTTGTTTACTTTCGGGCTCATACGAATCCATAGATCCATGTTTCGTTCCCAGTAACGATATTGTAGACCAAATTTGATCGACCTCGGTTGAATTTCTTGAGCATTTCTTTGCTCCATTTAACACGAGCCTGTTTTTGAGCTTCGGTCAAATTGTGTGGGATCCAACGATTGCAAAGTTTCCGTACGCTCATGCAAGTGATCATGCAAAATCGTATGTATTGCTCATGTCAATGCCTAAGGATGCCTGAATCTCGCAGTATGTTATATGCCGGTCTCGCTCAATCATTTCACGCACAGCATCAACATTAATGGCAACAACAGACGTGGATAGACGACCTTCACGGAATTCGTTACAAAGAAAGGTTCACGCTGGAATTCGGCAAACCAATTTTAAACAGTCCTTGGATGGTGTTTCATCCCCAAAAGCCAAATGAAGTCGATCAATGCATTGTTTCGGAGTTAGATTATATTTGTAAAAAATCATTGCCCGAAAATTTTTACGCGAAATTTCCATTTTCTCACAAAAGTAACTTCTTTTAAAATACTATGCAAACAAAACTAGTTGGCTTGGGTACAAACTGTCAACTGAATTATAAGTTAAAAATGTCTAATTTTACGGATGTGATAGTAGCAGAACATTGGCGCCACTGTATTAGATTGCAGAAACTTTTCCAGCAGTCTACATATTCTGATTCGCGACACCCTGTATAACTGTATGTACATTAAATTAATTTTTATACGATTACATGCACATACAATATTATTTATCTATTATATTAAAATAATAAATAAATAATATCATAATATTAGGTGTAGTAAAAAAAAATCCATTATTTTCCCAATAGATGGCTTTAGTAATCTGTATCACGCGGTGATACAGAAATCATAAATGAATTGCGTAGAACAAACCGAAATCATCACATCATCCTTCATCATGACAATGCCAGCTGTCACACAGCACGTCAAACTGTTGATTTTTTATCCAGTAAAAATGTCGCATTGATGACTTATTGTTCGTATTCACCTTATTTATCACTTATGATTTCTTTTTGTTCCCAAACATTAAAAAGAAGATGCGTGGTGAGCGATTTGAGTCGCCAGTGCCTGAAGCAGCTGTTGAAACATTTTGTACACTGATTTCTGAGGTTACAGTCTCAGAGTGAAAAAAATGCTTTGAAAATTGGTTCGAGCGTATGCAAAAATGTCGATCTTAAAGGCGAATACTTCTAAAAACAATACTACTAAAAACAATAAAGCCATTTACCGAATTTTACATGTTTTTTTTTCATATTGTTTGCAGAAACTTTGCCAGCAGCCTACGTACTACAGCAAGAAAGTTCTCGAAAGATTAAGTGAAAAAGTTACTTGTAATTATTTATTTTTCAAGTAATTTTTGTAATAATAAAGGTTTAAATATGGTTTGCCGAATTCCAGCGTGAACCTTTCTTTGTAACGAATTCCGTGAAGGTCGTCTATCCACGTCTGTTGTTGCCATTAATGTTGATGCTGTGCGTGAAATGATTGAGCGAGACCGGCATATAACATACTGCGAGATTCAGGCATCCTTAGGCATTGACATGAGCAATACATACGATTTTGCATGATCACTTGCATGAGCGTACGGAAACTTTGCAATCGTTGGATCCCACACAATTTGACCGAAGCTCAAAAACAGGCTCGTGTTAAATGGAGCAAAGAAATGCTCAAGAAATTCAACCGAGGTCGATCAAATTTGGTCTACAATATCGTTACTGGGAACGAAACATGGATCTATGGATTCGTATGAGCCCGAAAGTAAACAACAATCCACTGTTGGGGGTATTTCAAAATGAATCGAAACCAACCAAAGTTGTTTGTTCACGCAGTGCTGTCAAGCAAATGGTTGCTTGTTTCTTCAGTTATACCGGCATGTGGCAATCGTGACTTTAGAGGATCGAAGGACTGTAAATACAGATTAGTATACAACAATTTGTTTGTCAGAAATCATAAATGAATTGCGTAGAACAAACCGAAATCATCACATCATCCTTCATCATGACAATGCCAGCTGTCACACAGCACGTCAAACTGTTGATTTTTTATCCAGTAAAAATGTCGCATTGATGACTTATTGTTCGTATTCACCTTATTTATCACTTATGATTTCTTTTTGTTCCCAAACATTAAAAAGAAGATGCGTGGTGAGCGATTTGAGTCGCCAGTGCCTGAAGCAGCTGTTGAAACATTTTGTACACTGATTTCTGAGGTTACAGTCTCAGAGTGAAAAAAAATGCTTTGAAAATTGGTTCGAGCGTATGCAAAAATGTCGATCTTAAAGGCGAATACTTCTAAAAACAATACTACTAAAAACAATAAAGCCATTTACCGAATTTTACATGTTTTTTTTTCATATTGTTTGCAGAAACTTTGCCAGCAGCCTACGTACTACAGCAAGAAAGTTCTCGAAAGATTAAGTGAAAAAGTTACTTGTAATTATTTATTTTTCAAGTAATTTTTGTAATAATAAAGGTTTAAATATGGTTAATTACAGACTATGCTTAGAGAGCTACCTACCGATGAGTTGCAAATGCGGTAATATGTATTATAGAGTAAGTAAACGTATATTTCAGCGCACTCACTAATTCAAGTGATCATCTAAATATAAGCTGTAACTCGTTATATTTGAATCCTGATATTTCAAAAATTTCTGCTTAAAATAAAAATTTACAAATAACTTTTTAACTTAATTTTTCGAGATCTTTCTTGCTATATAATACTTTGATTCGAATTTCAGAACACCCTATATATGTGTATATGTATGTATAATATATGTACATATACAGGTTATAAAACTGAAATAACACCCTATTAATCATATAGTGTTATTTCTATAAAAAACTGAGTCCTCTACCATTTTGCAATTTTTTCAATATCTTTTTTAGTTACTCAATGAGCAAAATGTCTAAAATCGTATAAAACAGTTAAAATATTAATAATATAAAATATACATAATAAAGCAGCATTTATGTACAATAATAAATCTAATATGATATCTAATATATTTTAAGATGACACTGTATGATTTAACAAAAATATTCAGAACTGCACAGATTTGGAAATAATAAACGTTATTAAAGCATAGCTTGTTAGAAGTGAGGATTTAATAATAATAATAAAAATACTAAAATATATAGCTGAGAAAATATAAATACCTAATAATAAAGAAAATCTGTACAAGGCCCGCAGCGTGAAAATTAATTCACAAATCTTTGTGAAAGGAAATTTGCATTGAAAGTGACTCGATTAAAATCCAGACGTTTGTAATATATTACTCCATTGATATTAGTGTGTCAGTTATTTAACTTTGAACTGTAATGTTAAAAAATATACCAAAGATTACGTCAGTCTGACAGACCACTGTCATATTTCTGCTAATTTTGTAAGTCCTTAAAATGAAGAATGTACGCTATGTGTAGTATGTACGTACGTACGTTTTACATACGAGTGACGCGATGTTTAATCATACTCGAGTCAATTTCGGACATCTTGTCGACGTTGATATGGTTCTATTCGTTGAACACGATACATGGCGGTACCGTTCGACGACTGTTGGTTCAAAGAAAAAGAAAAGAAATACGAAAAGGTCTCGATTTAGAAATTGAAGTTGAGGTTTCTGGGAACTCAGTGTGTATAGTTAGGATTAAAAGTGGTGCGATAGACATTCAATAACGGTTCGATAGATGTTTGACATTAATTTGAAAGATGTTTTTGACAGTGATTCGATAGACATTCGACGATGGTTTAATATCTGTTTGATAATTGTCATAAATGTTTTGATTGTAGTTCACTAATACTATCAACATGTGTTAGTGGGTACACGATACAATAGTAAAGCATTTTTCGGTTGATAATTTAAGTTTAACAGATGAAAGTGCATAAATTCTTCTCGGTGAAACGTCGATGTACGGCAGTTGTGACCACGTTAGATACGATTTTGCATAAGTGTAATATAAAAATTTTTTTCTACGAAAAATCGATGAATCTCAACATGTTTTGCGGTAAGATTACTCTGTTGGATACGTAGAAACACAATTTTGCAGTTTCGCATAAATCAAGCGTGCCGACTTCAGCAATACTTGTCGCCAATGATTATAAATAAGTGAACATCCGTTTGATCAACAACTAATGAATCGTGATCAACAACTAATGAATATCGTTTTTAAGGGAACATGTATGAACACAAAATTGTAATACATAATTTTATAATACCACTGTAGTTCCATCCATGATTGCGTTTCAAGATTGAAAAGGACTTTATTGCGTGGCTTATAGAATTGTCTATGTACGTATGTATATAAATTCAAACCGAAATATTTAGGAAATAAGATCAGCTTTGATCGAATATAGGATTTTTTTACTTAATTAATGAAATAAAAATTTATTGATGCTGTCGTGTATGTCAAGGGACGCGAGAAACGAACGTGGCTGCGGAACTTGCTTCTGGATGATGAGCGAGAACGCATGTACATTGAGACCCTGGATGCAGTTTACGACAGAACACATGGAATCTTTATTTAATCTAGATGTTACTAATATTATACGATGTGGACAACATGTTAAGAATTGCGCGTTACAAAATGTATTGAAAATATATAACTGGTGGTTGCAAAAGAATTTTTTAAATAAAAATACGTTAACGTATTTATTATGTATTTCTTTTCTCTTCCTTTGTAATGTATAAACGTATGTATAAACGTATGTATGTATGTATAAACGTATGTATAAACGTATGTACGTATGTATAAACGTATGTATGTATAAACATATGTACGTATGTACGTATGTATAAACGTATGTACGTATGTATAAACGTATGTACGTATGTACGTATGTATGTACGTATGTATGTACGTATGTACGTGTATAAACGTATGTATGTACGTATGTACGTGTATAAACGTATGTATAAACGTATGTATGTGTGTATAAACGTATGTATAAACGTATGTACGTATGTATAAACGTGTGTATAAACGTATGTATAAACGTATGTATAAACGTATGTATAAACGTATGTATAAACATATGTACGTATGTATAAACGTATGTATAAACGTATGTATAAACGTATGTATAAACGTATATATTATATAAACGTATGTACAAATGTACGTACGTATGTACGTATGTACGTGTGTATAAACGTATGTATAAACGTACGTATGTGTGTATAAACGTATGTATAAACGTATGTACGTATGTACGTGTGTATAAATGTATGTATAAACGTATGTATAAATTCGTGACAAAGAAAATACGTAGAAAGACTTGATAAAACGTGTCGCAACATATTCGAAATTCTTGGATAGAGGGGGGAGGACCTGTCTTCTCTTATCGATTCCAGAAGTATTACTATTTACACGGATGCAATCAGTTTACGATACCCGCTTGTACGAACGGCTGAAAAAATGTATGCTAAAGAGAGCAGTGCATCGTACGATGTGAAGAAGGAATATAACATGTAAGTTTCAACATTCTATGCATAAAAGAAACGTTTTTTAACATTATGTATGTACACAGTACGGAACATCGTGCGGTGCGTTTACTGAGCAGACGTTACGATCAGACGAATACGGGCTACAAATTTTTGGAAATTGGAATCAACGTTGGCCCACCGAGTTACGTGGAGATCGCCCTTGGAGATCATCGCGGACACGAACTATCGCTGTCTCTCGAAACGTGGAAGAGCCTCTACGAGCAGTGAGGAAATATTTACAAGCTGTTTCGAAACGAATACGAGAATAATTTTATAAGCGTTGGACCGCTAACCGTCAGTGTTTTCATGCTGAACTATACTACGGTCGTACGTCTCGATTCTTCATCCATACGCATTATGATGACCGAAACGACGCTACGCCGTATGTTTGACTTTAACGGGTGTATCGATGTAACGTTCGAACGATTAGCTCGACTCGTCGATACGGTAGATACCAAGTATACGCGATTTTCCAACATCGCATCTGAGAACATTATATGTGATAGCGACATCTTCAATGGACATCAGCTCATCGATTGCGAACTATTAGCTTTAATTTTTAATAAGTACGAAAACCGATGTAATAAGATGTAAATAAAACATTTTTTTGTTCGCCTTATTTCATGTGTATTGTCTTTTACTTCCCATCCTTTGCCTCGACGCGCCAGGTAAAACCATAAAAATTGAAAAAACTGTATCATACAAAAGAAATTCGTATTCTATTAATTCTTCCATCCTTTCTTCACTCGTAGCACGCGCGCTCTATCTTTCTCTAACATGCAGGCCTTTATTATAAGCGATTCTCCAACATCGCATCTGAGAACATTATATGTGATAGCGACATCTTCAATGGACATCAGCTCATCGATTGCGAACTATTAGCTTTAGTTTTTAATAAGTACGAAAACCGATGTAATAAGATGTAAATAAAACATTTTTGTTCGCCTTATTTCATGTGTATTGTCTTTTACTTCCCATCCTTTGCCTCGACGCGCCAGGAAAAACCATAAAAATTGAAAAAACTGTATCATACAAAAGAAACTCATACTCTATTAATTCTTCCATCCTTTCTTCACTCGTAGCACGCGCGCTCTATCTTTCTCTAACATGCAAGCCTTTATTATCGATACATTTTTAAAGAAAAGAAAAATATGTCATGGTCAAATTCAAACCTTTATTATCAATGCATTTTTAAAGAAAAATATGGTCTAATTTTGATAACAAAAAAAGGAACCCTATTGTGTAGGAGCCCTATTGTGTAGGAGATTAAACCTTTCCCCCTCTTTCCCCCGCGTTAGGTATTCCCCGCGCCAAAAGTACTTCCCCGCACCCCGCATTCCCCTCTAGCCCCGTGGCTTAGAACCCGCCTAGTATATCTACTCCTATTAATACGACCTTACTCTATCACTGTATACTTTATTACTAAATATTTATTTATTATATAATAAAACAAGATTTGAAGAATCTAACCTCAATAAAATTCAACAACATGCAATTTCAAAAATCTTTTTTCACAACTACTACACGCATGATCTAATGAATTTTCTACTAAATATATTTCACTCTATGAGTAAAAAGTTCATAATAAAATCAACACACACGCTTACTAGTTTAATAGAAATCCCGCTCATATTGGGAACTTATTCTATAATAGACGACCTTATCCTATATTATTTTTTCATACATAATTATTCAATTACAATTTTTATATAGTATTTAATCGATTATTATTTTTAATTTACTTATTACTGTTTAATATTATTATTATTATTATTAATGTGAATATTATTTTTATATAATGAATTCGTTAATATTATATTATTATACAATATAATTCTGATTTAAAAATATATTCACTATAAATAATTTTTATGACCGAATTATATCTTTTTTTTAGAAAAATCATTCTGTAGCTTTATAAAAACTCAAATTTATAAATGCCTTTCCAACTCATAATATGGCGGCGAATCATGTGACCTGGGACCTACTACATCAAAGGTGCCCCGATGCTCAGTGTCCATACTGTATATATAATATTATACTGTGACGTAACACGTTGCTATTAGTGATGTCATGATCGTATTTGTTAGCGCTATCTGCAGCTTCGCGAACAGTTTGTAGCACTAAATAGCGCAAATAGCGTCTCTCCGAACGCATCTAATGGATGTGTTCCGATATACACTGCCAGTACTGGCAGTACTGAAAAATTGTTCCTATTACTACGTATCGCGCTGCGACAGCGTCTAGTTCCCTCAATGATGTCATAAATGATAGCTACTATATTGCTACTGTGACTATTGCGATTTTCGTGATGAGGCAATTATAGTGCAACATGGCGTCGCTTAAAGAAGCACAACGCATCGAAATATTCGATCCAAGAAATAAAAAATATATAACTAATCTGTGCTTCGCGGGTTTTCTCCATGTCTTGGTCCATTCTTGATGTGCCAACGTTTTTTACGTCAAAGGAACTACAGACCGGATCGGCAGGATATTGAACAAACACAATATCCGAACTATCTACAAACCACCCAAGAAGATAGGACAAATCTTAAAAAAACCCCAAAGATCCAAGACCGCCACTCAGTTCCGCAGGAGTATACAGAATACCGTGTTCCTGCGGACAAGTATACATCGGGGAAACCGGGAGAATGGTAAACCTACGGATAAAAGAACACCAACGAGACGTTAGACTGAAACACGTCACACAGTCGGCACTATCAGAACATAACGTCGAAACAGGACATCAAATACTGTTTGACCAAGCAACCACGATAACCAACACCACATCATACTTCCCAAGAAAATACAGAGAAGCCATAGAAATACAAAAACACCCTAACAATCTAAACAGGGATAATGGCTATAACATAAGTAAGATATGGAAGACCATCCTCCCCAGCAAAGACCAAGATTCCGAAGATGGAAGCAACATCACTGTCAAGCAAGTGTTAAACGTGATTTTAAGAGTTTATTAAAGTACGTATTACGACATTATTCGAAATGGATTCTAATTGGACTTATTCAATTATTTCTTAGATTTTTATTGCGTTTTCTAGAAAAAACGAAATAATTTCATTGCTCTGCGGATTCCGCTGAGCTCTATGTTAGTACGTATATAAATATTGTTGGTACAAATTGTACTTATTTATTTATATTTATGTATTGTACTTATTTATTTATTTATATTTATATATTAATTTGTTCATTATCCAGAAACAAATTTTTTATATATAATTATATATATATATATATATATATATATATATATATATATATTAACATCACAGTATAATTATATATAAAATATTTTTGTTTCATTTTCTCTTTAAGTGAGTGGACTGTATTTTTCTTTTGTGTTTGGGTGTGAAAGAAAATGCTAATAATTTATACTAATTATAATAAAGAAGATATCTTTATTAATTATTAATTAATGATTATTAATTAATAAATTAATATAAATATAATTTTATTATTATAACATAATATTACTAATAATATTTTAATATTACTAATATTTTACTTAAGCAATTATCAAAGCAATTATTAAAAAATCTTTATTAAATAGAAATATTATATTTATATACATAACATACAAAATATACTTATATATATAATATATAATATATTTGTATTTTAATAATGCCGACGTAAAGTAGAACGTTCTTCTGAAGAAAAAAAAGAATTTGAAAAACAACGCCGTAAAAAAAAAGTGAACAATCAACGTCAACGTAATGAAACTATAAAAAGTATGAAAACTTTGAATAGGGATAATGTTCAAATAAATCCTAATTCCAGACCTTATATTATCTCTTGTATTAATGGTGAAATATATGATAATCGTACAGTAACCCTAAACGATGAAACAATTCAAGAAGATTCTATAAATATTACAACAAGTCTCCAATCAATATATCAGACTTATTATCGATCACGTAAAAAAGGGTATCTATTTAAATATTAATAATATAATATCTATAAATGACATAAGTGAACATTATATTGGATCTATGAATGTACTTTGTATTCATTGTAATGCAAAACATTTTGTAGCTAAAAAAATATCCAATAAGGAAAATTCATTTCATGATTTTTGCAATCATGGTGCAATTTATTTGGAACCATTACCTCTACCTTCACAATTCTTCGTAATTTATTTACAGGGTCCATTATAAAAATAATGCGCATTTTCTGGGAAAAATAGATTTATTGATCATAGCGGTACAAATACTCAAAATTCTTCAAAATACTCTCTCCCTGAATCAATACACTTGCGGAGACGTGTCTGCCACGCCTGGAAGACACGCTGAAACTCCTCGACGGGAATGTCTCTTAGTAACATGCTTTTGGATGTTTTCCACGGACTCCCAATGCTTTCCTTTCAGCTCTCTCTTCAGACGGAGAAAAAAAGTCGCACGAAGCCAAGTCGGGACTGTAAGGCGGCTGGGGGACCACCGGGGTGTTGCTCCGGGCCAGGTAATTGGCAACGATGAAGGCCGTGTGGCTGGGGGCATTGTCATGGTGGAGCTTGATCGCGTCTTTGATGTCACCCCTCACGCGCGCGACCCGATGTTTCAATCTCTTGAGCACCTTCAGGTAGAAGGCTGAGTTGACAGTTTCTCCCTGCGGTACAAACTCAAAATGGACGATTCCTCGGACGTCAAAAAAGACAATGAGCATCGTTTTGATGCGAGACTTGCTCATTCGCGCTTTCTTGGGGCGGGGGGATGATTTTGAGTCTCCACTCGCTGCTCTGCCTTTTCGATTCTGGGTCGTACTCGAACATCCAAGATTCGTCTCCGGTTACGACAGAGTTAAGAAAGTCCGGCTCATTTTGAATCAAATCCAACAATTCTTGACAGCGCGAAACTCGAAGTTCTTTCTGGTCTTCCGTCAACACTTTCGGCACAAACTTCGCGCAGACCTTGCGCATTTGCAGATTCTCCGTCACTATCCCATGTACCGCAAATGGACATGTTTAGGGTGTCAGCGATGTACTGGATGCTCGATCGACGGTCGGAACGCAAAACTTCGCACACACGATTCACGTTTTCGTCGGTTCTGGCCGTTGTTGGGCGTCCAGAATGGGATTCGTCGGCGACCTCTTCCCCGGCCCTCCTTGAACGCCTTGTGCCACCTCCCGGACTGTGACCTTGAAATGCAGTCGTCCTTGAAGGCCTCTTGAAGCATCTGGAATGTTTCGGTTGCATTCTTTCCAAGTCGCACGCAAAACTTGATGGCGTATCGCTGTTCAAGCGAACGCTCCATCGCGCCGTGTTACAAAGTCGAAAAACACACTTCACGCGGAGGCACGTCTTTCCACTCAGACTGCTCGGAGCAAACTGGCGACCGGCTGCCTTGGAAGGGCAGACCCCCCCATCACATTTCCCGACCCATTTTACCCCGCTGCGATGAATATTCACGTCACAATAAAATTATGCGCATTACTTTCATAATGGACCCTGTAAAAATAATCATGCAAAATCCAGTAATTTTTTCCGGTATATTCGTAGTTCATTTTTGTTTGCATCATTTAATGCTAATTTGATTAATTTTCAAAGTAGACGACCAGATCCATATTGTTTTAAAATACAAAGACAAATTTATCATCAAATAAATACAGCATTATATGCTATTCAGAATGAAAATCCAACTTACGACCAGCTTTTTATTATAGATTCTAATGAAACAAATTATTGTTTTACAGAAAATTCAGAGATTTAGATTTTGAAATTATACAAAATCTTGAAGGTATAATGCGAGAATCTAATGCATTTGATCTTATCAAATAATAGGTAAAGAATTAGAAAATCAACGACGATTAGGAAGAGAATCTGGAGAATTGTTACCAAAATTACAATTATTATTTACATTAAAATACGGTATGAATCGAAGACGATATAATGTTCAAAGGACTAATGAAGTTGCAACTATTTTTCGACTATTGCTGATGGAGAAATTCCAGAATCTTATGTAACAATATGTTATGTAACAATAGAAATACCAAAACTTTACAAAAGGCTAGTACTATGGATCTAAATATTGAACCATAGATATATCCATTATTTTACTCACATGGTACTCAAGGATAGCATTGCAATTTAACGAAATTAAATAGTAATACGAATAACTAGAAGTCAATATATTAAATACCGCATGGCTATTCGTGATGAATTTAACGTTTTTATATTAGGTCGTCGCCTATTTCAACAATGGCTTGTAGACATACATACATAGTTATGTAAAAATTGAAAAGGATAGAATAGATAAATTATTGCAAAGATCATCAAAAAGAATTACGAACTGAAACACATCAAGGTTTAAGAGATTATATATAAACTATGGCGAATAATTTAAATGGATGTATTGGAAAGATGGTTATACTTCCATCCACATTTATTGGATCTTGTAATATGTTACAAAATTATCAAGATGCGATAGCAATTGTTGTTAAATTTGGTAAACCAGATCTTTTTATTACAATGACTTGTAATCCTAAATGGCGTGAAATCGAAGAAAATCTTTTAGATGGTTAACAAGCTTCTGATAGACCCGACGTTTGTGCACGTGTTTTTAATATTAAAAAAGACTATTTAATTGATTTGATTATAAAGCAAAAATTTTTTGGAAAAGTAAGCCTTTGTATATGTTATTGAATTTCAAAAATTTGCCACATGTTCACATGTTAATTACTTTAAATACAATTTTAAAATAACAACTCCACAAATAGTTGACAAATACATCTTTGCTGAAATTCCTGATCCATATGAAAATCATACTTTACATAACATACAATAATTATGAAACATATGATTCTCTCTCTCTCTCTCATGGACCTTGTGATGATTGGTGTTTAGTAAATGGAAAACATTATTCAAAACCTTGAAGGAACTAGAATGAATGAAGATTATCCTTATTATCGTCGAAGAGATAATGATAGAAGTTTTGAACGTCCTGTGGATATATAATTGATAATCGTTATGTAGTACCATATTGTCGTATTTTATAAATTTTAATTGTCACATAAATGTTGAGATAATTTCAAGTATCAAATCGATTAAATATCTGTATAAATATAATATATTTATAAAGGTCAGGATGTTGCTGCTATAAGAATTAAACTAATTATAGAAAATATAATTATTGATCATGATGAGATACATAAATATATAGAAATTCGTTATGTTGGACCTATAGAAGCCAGTTGACGAATTCTTGAAAAAAAGTTACAAAATAAAAGTCATACTATAGTACGTTTGTCAGTCAACTTCCTAATGAACAAAATGTTATAATTGAAACACAAGTCGATACAGGTGTTCTATTTTTGTTGACATTCGAAGAATGACCTAGTTTCCACCGAGGGTTTAATCCGGATCAGAATGTAAGAACCAACCAACTACAATATGTTTTCTTCATGCTCTGTGAACTTTTGTGCATGCGTTCAATCATTATTCCGTACAATAAAGTGCACAAAATTTTAAATTAAATTAAAAAAATAAATGATACTCATGCAATGTTTCTAGAGTCCTGAAGAATCACTCGGACGCGGTGCTACAACTTATATATTTTTGAAAGTGTTGTCAATTTTGACTGAGCATTGAAACACACATAGCCGTCCCGTGATTTTGGACAACTCGTTCGTCCTGACGCGCGTACACGAGGCGTGACGACGCCGTAGATGCAAGCGGCCGATATACGGGCGAGCTTCGCATGCATTTTGTTACTTTTCGGTCCAACAGACACAAAATTTAAAATGGGTTAGAAATATTTTAAGTGGACATTGTTTAGGTGGACATTGCAACTTCTAAGCGGTTAGGTTCCAAACACGTAGGATATGTTTTTTTTTTGTTCGGGGCGACGTAGCTCCGAACCCAAGCATTACTGTCCATATACTCCACTGTCCACATGGGTTGCTAAGAAGCAAAAAAAGTTAACAAAAAAAGTATACGTAAGTATTTAACAATTTTTCTATTCCAAATAAATTATAACCCATGTGGACAATAAAATGTGTGGACAGAGTAGGGTGTGTGGACAGTAAAGTGTATGGACAGTAGATGGCTACGTCGCCCCAAACAAAAAAAATAGCATATCCTACCCGCTTGGAATATAACCGTCTAGAAGTTGCAGCCTAGACAATGTCTGCTTGAAATATTTCTAACCCATTTTAAATTTCATACATTTTAAATTTCATGCCTCTGTTGGACCGAAAAATAACGAAACGCATGCACATGAGATCGAAATGCATATAAAAAATGATTATTATAAGGCTGTAACAGATTTTCTAACCTCAATAGTCATCAACTTTAACGCTTAATATCTCGGTTCGTGGGGCAGAGCAATGTTTATATCTGCCAAATTCTTTTGTTTTATGCAAAAACGCGTCAAATAAGTATAATTTCATCGATTTTTTAGGTGATCCTCACCCTCCATTAGATCTTTACTCAAATGAATTTTTACTGCTTCTAAAAAGACTGTTGTCATACCCTACTGTCTTAACTGGGTTAGGAATATTCCAAGCGAACACTGTCTAGGCTGTAACTTCTAAGCGGTTAGGCCCCAAGCGGATATGTTACTTTTTACGGCGTAACCGTCCCGAATCCAAGCGTTACTGTCTACACATTCCACTATTCACATGGGTTACGATTTGTTTGGAATAAAATTATGTATAATAAACATTGCACGAATAACATTAATTTTTTAATTTAATTTTAAATTTTGTGCACTCTATTGTACGGAATAATGACTAAATGCTTGGGCAAGAGGTCACAAAGCACGATGAAAGCATACTCATAGCGCATGTGACGTAAATGTGACTTGCAAAATCTCGGTTCGAATGGTCAGGCTATGCGAACGTGATCACATGCGCTCTCTCAAGTCTTACGCTGCGCGTCCTCTAAGTGTTGCTTGTGTTCCTTCTGAGGCTCTCTTGGCCTCTTTCCTGTTTCCGGGCTTTTTTTTACCGTTTCTTCTCTAATTTCATTCTTCGATTCGTACTTTTGAGTAGTGGTGGCATGCGGGAGGACTCTCCCGCGGGCTCTTCTGAACCGAATCCGGGTGATAAGCAGATTGATAATCGCGTCTTCGAATCATACATTCTCATCAATCTCATTGGAGGAATTTGGACACTTTTATTAATAACATTAATAAGACGTCCAGAGCTTCATCGCCAATTAGATTACACAACTTGCTGGGGAATTAACGTTAACGCCCTTGTTCGACATGTCACGGGGAAAGAAAGATAATAAACTCAATAAAAAACAAGTAAATAATCAAGTAAATAATCAACGTTGCAGATGAAGCTGCAGGCGAGTAAAACTTTACTTTCGCCGCAAGATGTTATTCATAAAAACTTGGAAAGGTCTCGTTTCCCCCTTCTCTTAGAAGGAGATGGAGAGCTCTTTGCATTCGACATTCAAGACGAGTCTATGAAATCCACGGGAGATCTGGATCTTAATAATAAAACGGCCATTTCTAACCGCTGAAGCTACTTCCTCGGCCATTCATGGCGAGGAGAACGTTGTAACGACGGCGGTCTCATGTCGCGTCAGCCAGAAACGCCCACCTGGGAGGAGGAGAGTGTATTAGAGGAACCCCCCCCCCCATAAATTGCCCCCATCATCGGAAGGTGCTACCAAGGGCAGATCGAATCCTTTGGATACAATTTTCCTCTAAAGATATATCATCTTATGTGGTCTTTCTACAAAAAATCTCAAGTAATGATTCTGCTCGTTTAAATCCTATTATGGTTAGCTATACTGTATTAAAGTTGGTCGGTAACAATTCCTTAAGTTGAAGTTAAATCAGCGGGCAATAAGGTCTCGATCTCTCTCAATAATTTTGAGAAGGCCAATAGTCTTTATACTATCCATACGAATGCTCTTGAGGCACATAAACTCAAAGCAGCCATTCCCTCTTTTAAAGTCATGCGATCTGGCGTTATAAAAAATGTGTCATATGATGTCTCTGAAGGAACAATACTCAATGAGTTCTCCTCTCCGGTTAAGATTGTTTTGGTCCGCAGACTCTTTCACAAAGAACGGAAAGATGGAAAAGATAAGCTTGTCTCGCAATCCATCTTGGCCAAATTCCAAGGCCAGAATTTTCCTCATGCACTCACGTTCATGCATGTTTCTTTCCCGGTGATTCCATATACCCCTCGAGTCCTTATACCAGCTTGATCAAAAAGTTTCCGGAAGAGACCACCAGGTGATGCTCTGAGTCAGTTGATTTGAGTTCTTTTTTTGGCTAGGTTGCCACATCTATCATTGACATTTCCATCAAATTTTATCGCCATAGCTTGACATTTGTAAAAATTACGCCGTCTTGAGTACATCTACCTCTGCGCGTGTTTTCGATTTTTTACAGTTTTAAAAATGGAGTTGAATTTGCAACAACGAGTTTGTATTAAATTTTGCGTTAAAAATGGATTCAATGGTGCGAAAACTTTGGAAATGTTGGGAAACTGTTTCGGCAGTGATGTTCTAAAGAAAACAACCGTTTACGAGTGGCATGAACGCTTCAGAAGTGGTCGTGAATCCGTCGAGGATAATGAACACAGTGGCAGGCCGTCGACATCGAAAACCGACGAAAACATCAATAAAGTGAGAGAAATGTTGGCCAATAACTGCAAATTAACTATCAGAGAGCTGGCAGAGGACTTAAACATTGCTTATGGATCCGTTCAGGACATTGTAGTTAATGATTTGGGTTTGCGCCGTGTTGCTGCAAAGTTGATCCCGAAGGAACTGAATTTCATGCAAAAAAGGGATCGCGTTGACATCGCCAAAGACATGATTTCCAAGACTGAATCCGACCCAACATTCATCAAACGCATCATTACTGGAGACGAGACGTGGGTTTATGAGTACGACACGCAATCCAGACATCAGGCGAGTGAATGGAGAGCTCCAAATGAGCCAAGATAAAAAAAACCACGTCGTTTTCAGTCGAAAAAGAAAGCGATGCTCACAGTTTTCATGGATTACAACGGTATTGTACATCACGAATTTTTGTCAGAAAGTCAGCCAAAAAAGAAAGGATTTGTGGATAAACAACTAGTGGATTTTGCACCATGATAACGCACCATCGCACAATGCCATCATTATCCGTGAATTTTTGGTCAAGAACAAAACGAATACCATCCAACAGCCATCGAATTCACCCGATATGGCTCCCTGCGATTTTTTTCTGTTCGATCGAGTCAAAAAACCACTGCGGGGAACGCGTTTTAACAGCCGAAAGGAGGTAATGGAAAAATCGAAGATGGCTCTAATGGCTATATCAATAATAGAGTTCCAGAAATGTTTCGAGAGCTGGATCAAGCGGCATAAATGCGTTGCAGTCGCTGGAGAGTACTTTGAAGGGGACAATATCACTTTTGATGAATAAACTTGTATTTTGAATTTTCTGAATGAATTCCGGAAACTTTTTGATCAAGCTAGTATGCTTTGCTTGTTTGAGGTTCGGCCATGTCGGTTCAGAATGCAAAAGCGCAGCTCGCTGTGCGAAATAAAGTAAGCATGTGAAGTTGAAGGATTGTCCTTGTCTTCCTCTCAAATGTTGTAATTGTGGTCAAGATCACTTTCCTTCTTCTAATAAATGTCCCATGTTCCTCAAACAGAGTATATCAGCAAGTATATCAATATGCAGCTCTGGAAAATGTCTCTTATGCTTGCAACAGACTTGGCATTTCCACCGCAAATTACTCTTCACCCTTTCTCCCTTCTTCCCCCGATTCTTTCCCTTTTCTTCCTTTACACTTCTCTCCTCCCTCCCCCAGACATCACATCTCTCTCCAAAACCTTCTTTCTTTGTCTTTCTCCCCCCCCCCCCGTTTCTCTTCTTCTTCTTCTTCTACTTCCAATTTCTTTGATGTTAAAGGGATGCTGGAGTGTCCTGTTTTATCATTAATTATTAAAAACTTTTCTCTTAATTGTGTTTATGAATTGAAAAATCCTTCTCCACAATTAAAGTCGACAACAATGTAATTCGCTAGCTACATTTGAATACGAAAAACGAAAGAAAATTGAAGACTTACAATATATAATTAAAACAAACGAGGTTTATAAATCAAAACTTATGAAAAGAAGAGCATAAAACCACAGCACTGGATATTGTGAAATTTAATAATTCATTACATTAATAAAAAATCTTTAGACGTTTCGGCCACAATCTAGCCATCTTCAGTAAAATCACAAATATTAGTAAAACGCAGAATTTACATATATTTGACATTAAATTCAGCCGTCGTATAATATAAATATGTTCTTTCATCATTCTTATAAAGGTGCATCATACAACATAGTTGCAGCGCCAATTATTATATTGCAAGTTATGTAGAACAAGAATTTCTAGATTTAAATTCTAATTTAAAAATTAAACTATCGTTAATCTTCTAATCAATTTTATGAGGATTAAATCGTTACCTATTTTATAAACAAAATGAATCTTAAGCATTTTCCTCACGCAGATGGAAATTCGTCATGACATTGTGTATTATTATTTGTCATATCGTCATATGTTACCGCTATTTATATGTATGTCAAAAGTTTAGATTGTTCTAGAATTATTTTTAAGTGTGAGAGAGATCTTTCTTTAGAAAAAGTAGATAAACATCAGGCAAACCTTCAGTGTCACTTTGCTTATTAATACTACTTATTTGGCTTTTTATGTATATCATTTCAGAAATTCTTCTTTTAAATAATATTCTTCTTTTAAACAATTGTTCTGTATCTAAAATTCTAATATTATCTCAATCCAATTCGTGTATTTCATTCACTTGAATCGTGAAACCATTGACATCTTAAAGGTGGATCTTCTTATATCAACCTTATGTTCTTTGATTCGAGTTTTTAATTTCCTTTTTATTTAGGCAACATAAGAAGATTTACAATCCAGACAATTTATTTTAAACCACTCCATAATGGTCCTTTTACAAACACGATTTTTTCCAGTTTTAATATTATAAATCTATTAAGGATTTTAGGTTTGTAAGCAATATTAAAGACTGACTATGTGATAAATTTTTCCAATACTTTACTTAAATATGGTATTACAAAAAACTTTTTCCTTAAATTGGAATTAGAATCGTTTTCATTATTATTACATTCACTATTTTTATCTAAATTAGTTCTATTTTCTAAAGTTTTAATTCTATTTTTTATTGTTGAAAAAATGAATTCAAGAGGATAACCATTCATTAATAGAGTGTGAACTAAGTCTGAAATATTTTTTTCTTGAAATTTGGGATGGGATAAAAACAATATTCTATCTAAAATATCACTTAATTCCGAAGCCCCATGGTGCGGACTATTGACCTATATCATTCACATCCTGTATCCTAAAGCTCTTAGAATGATTCTGAATAGACTTTATTGGCTCTCTGAGTCACCCTTCTCTCCTCTTACTTTTCTATTCCCAATCAATCAATTCAAATTCAGGAAATTTAAGTCCTCCCAAGCAACCTTATCTTGTCCGCTCACATTCACAAGGCTTACCTCTTCCATCAGGACACTGTGACTGTATTCATAGATATTAAATCCGCTTTTGACAATATCCTCACATATTAATCCAAGATCTCATCAATTTGGGTTTTCCCCTTCTTTTTATTAAATTCGTCAATAATCTGATTGCCTCTCGCAAGATCTAATTCGTGACACAGGGATTTCTTTCTCCCATCTACCATTCGCGTAAAGACACTCCCCAAGGGAGTACTTAGCCCCATGCTCTTCAATATTTATCTTAGAGATATCAACGATTTCTTATTACCTGACGTACACTTGCTTCAATTTGCGGATGACATCGTCATATTTTCTTCCCACTAACACCAGAGTCGCCCAACAATCAATAGAATATTCTTTAAATAACATTCGATCCTTCCTGAATAACGGAGATCTTGAGATCTCCTCCTCCAAAATACAATTGATAATTTTCTCTAAAAAATATAAGAATTCCCACATTAACTGTTCGGTTAAACTGGGGGAAACTGATACTCTCCCTTCTTCTACAGTTAGATTTCTAGATATAATAATGGACCTCAAACTTTCAGGCAACATATGGCATACGTAATTAACAAAAGGAGAAAAAGTTAAACTTTATTTCCGCCCTTAGAACTACTTGGTGGAGCGCTAGTCCTTCTTTACTTCTCTATATACAGGATGTCTCTTAAGATGAGTCGGGGCCATATTGGGGGCGGAGAATGGATCAAAGGGAACAAAAAATTCTTATATCATTTTGAGATACTCGCTGTAGTTTTCGAATTAGAAAAGAAAATGTCTAAGCCAATATGTGGTTAAGCCGCGCCGCGCGAATTTGTAAGACAAACCTATACTCGAGCGACGATGAAGCGCTCCTTCCCCCCTTCCTGCGCGTCGCCGCCGCTCGAATATAGGAATTGCCGTCCTACGAATTCGCGCGGCGCGGCTTAACCGCATATTGGCTTAGACATTTCCTTTTCTAATTTAAAAACTACAGCAAGTATCTCAAAATGATATAAAAATTTTTTGTTCTCTTTGATTCATTTTCCACCCCCAATGTAGTCTCGATCCATCTTAAGAGACACCCTCTATACAACTATGATTCGATTTTCTTTCGAATATGCTTTTCTTATCCTTGCGTTGAACGATAACCAAGATCTTGGAAAATTACAAAAGATACAAAACCAGGTGAATTTGGCTTGTGGTTATCGTATATCCATCCCAATCAATGTAATACATGCTGAATCCAAACTTCCACTTTTCCACAGATTCAAATTCCTGGCCTCCCCATACTTCCTCAAAGTTATTTCTATACGGGATCACTCTGTCGTAACAAAGCTCTTGGAACTTTGCGACTGTGCCACAACTCTTTCACAATATGCATACTTACTAAAAAATTTCCCGTCAGCATATTTTTTCGTATATGGCAGTATAAAAATGATATGTATATTATCCCCGCTCTTCCTATTTTTCATAAATCCTTTCATTCTACTATTACATCAATTATATGAAACTTCTGCTTAAAGCTCTTAAACTTATCCGCTCTGGACCTCCCCAATTAGCCCAGCTCGCTTTTACATCATCTTTAAAGATCTAATCTCTCAAGCCATCGTATTTTATACAGATGGATGTAAATCTGAAGAGGGGGACAATCGTCGGTTCTGCTATTTATTTTCTCCCAACTTGATTTGCGACAGATGTTCAAGCTCTCCTCCTCCACTTCGGTGTTCTCTGCTGAAGCTCAGACATCTATAATGTCTTGTCCATAGCTATCCACAGAAATCTGAATCGCATTGTAATTTTCTCAGATTCAAAGCGTCTCGACGCTATGCGAGGGTACAATTACAAAACTATCATTCACGTGCATTAATTGAAGAGACCAAATTTAGAAATATATTCGTGACGTTCATTTGAATCCTGTCTCACAGTGGCATATAAGGTAACGAGATCGTATATCAATTAGCCAAGAGGGCAATACGTGAGGGTTCGGATTCCAAGTTTAAAGTTCCATACTCCGATTTATTTCATATTCCTAAAAAACGTCTGAAAGCGGTTGTTGAGGGTTTCATCAGAAGGACATCTTGTGTTTACTACTTTGGTAACTTCTATTCTGAAAATGTTAAACCATGATTTTATGACTCTCATCTTTCGCGCATGTATATCATCACAATCATTAGTTTAAGAAGCAATCATTATAACTCCAATGCAAGTCTTTTCCGGAAAAATTTGATAGACGAGATCCTTTTTGCCCCTGCGGCTCCTCCTCTCAAGATCTAACTCATATAATTTCTCTATCACAGAACCTTATGCCCTCCCACTTCATACAGCACTTCGAAGCTTAACATCGAAAAATCCATTCGATCCTCTCGAAATTATAAACTGCCTTACGCAAGTCTTCGGCAAAAATTTGTCACCTCTTTGCAAACTTTAGTATATAACCGCCTATTATAATTCAAACATTCGCGGCATCAACTCGCGGCACTGGCAGCAGCACTCCGCAAGCGCGCTTGCGCTTGCGTCGAGTCCGGACCCTCTATCTCGTCCCAGCGGCACTCAGTGTCGCTTGCCTCTTGCCGTGAGAGACGGAGTCTCTTTAAGCTCCGTTTTCAACGGCGAATTATTTCGCTAAAAAGAAACCTGAGGGGCCATGGCGGCCTTTTTCGTGTAACAGGTGAAAATCACCGTACGCTAGTGACACCAACATCAATTTTATAAATTAATGTGAACTACGTATCACATTTTCGCCACTGTCGATAAAATCGTCTGTGTCGATAAATGGATTTGGTGATCATTCACAAACTGAATAAAGATAATATTAATTTACAAAAAAATATTTCTTTAATCAGATAAGATGTTTTTTTTATAGATTTTTGAATGTTGAAAACGATGCCGCAAGTTAAATTTCACTAGCACGTCAGATTTTCGAAGAAAAGCCATTTTTTATCAAACAATATTATTGTTTATTTATCTCTTTATTCTGTGCATAAAAATATTAATTACATACAATTATCAAATAGTGAATAGTTTACGATATTATAGACATGCAAATCTCTGAACGTCTCAGAATCAGTCTTGCCAAGAAATGAAGAAGAATTTAGTTTATAATATGACAACACGTTTCGAAATGTCAACGTTCTTTTTTTTTTAGAAAAATTACGCTCTACAAATATTCACGAACGATATACATAACTACTCGCTTTCCGTTTATTTAAATTTAGTATCGATAATCTAATACGCTTTAAACATAATATTTTCATAGACATTTAAATTATACTCTACAATATTTTTTATTTTACGTCAAAATGTGCTACAGTGAAAGTATATAATATGTCATTAAATGTTGATTTTTTTATCATTTGATACTACATATAATACGTTTATACATGGGCGGCGACTAGTATGATTAGTATGGTTAGTATGGAGTACACTGAATGATTCAATGTATGGAATTCCATATACTGAATTTCATATCTGTATAACATTTGGTCGGGAAAATTTAGAAATTAGAAATTATAATATAGAAATTACAAACATACGAAAAATGCCACTGCATTGCTTGAAGGATGTAATGTAATTTTTACGTGACAATCCCGAGATCAGAGATCTTATACCAAAATACATAAAATTTATTCGCGTTCTTTTAACGATTCCTACATCAACTTGTTCGAATGAAAAATCATTTTCTTATTTAAGACATTTAAAAAGTTATCTTCGATCGATAATGAAATAAAAACGTAAATCATATTGCGATACAATTATCGAGAATTGGTCGATAAGTTAAATGTGGAAGAGGATTATTAGTAATTTTATTAAAAAAAAATAAAATTAGAGCGTCTACTTTTGCCATGTAGAAAAGATATGTATGAGGAAATATATTTATCCCCTCATCCTTCTCTTCTCTCCCTCAATCATCCTCGGAAACTCCATACACTGAAAAATTTTACTTCGCCGAACCTGCGTTCATATATAGAATAACTTGATTGTATTATGTAAAAAATTATACAATTTTCTTTTAAAAAGTTGACTTTGAAATCTTCAAAAAAAATCTTCATTTCAAAATATACACTATATTAAATTTCCTCCGACGTCATACATCTTTTGTATATAAGAATTTTTTATATTACGTATAACATTACTTCTTCGAAATGCAAACATTTTTTAAAATCCTTGATCTTTATATAATAATGAAAAAAAATTAATTCTACTAATAATATTATTTGTGGCTCGTCAAGCTGTACAACTTTTGTCTAGGGCATTATTTTTTACAATCCAAAATAAAAGAGTTTTAGGAGGTAAATTAAAATAGGACACATTACATCTTATATAATATATATTTTATATTCATATAAATATAAAGATATAAATATAGTACGTAATACATAAAAAAAGTATACATATATGTAATATATGTATATACAATTCACTTATACGCACATGTGTACACGCACAATTGATCAAGCTTATGAAACGTTAAGAAATGTCAGATTAGAACGCGGTTCGCCGAGAATCGGGTGGAAGATATTAGGTATATAAAAAGTATCCGCGGTTTTTTGTTCAATTTTTGAATGAAAAAACCGCGAATACTTTTTAAATGACCCAATATTTAGATTTTAATAAAAAAACAAGGATAAATAGCGCTCACTTAATGTGCGTTAAATAAAACGCACCTATAGATATATTTTGATTTTCATTTGTTTTTAGAGTAGCTGAAGTTCACAGTCAACGTTCAGTTGCGATCGCGCATGCATGCATTTCTGTATGAAGAATAAATTTGCGAGATCCGTAATTGTTCGTTACATTCTAATAATTATAATTCGATTCTTTTGTGCGCGATCGCAACTGAACGTTGACTGTGAACTTCAGCTACTCTAAAAACAAATGAAAATCAAAATATATCTATAGGTGCGTTTTATTTAACGCACATTAAGTGAGCGCTATTTATCCTTGTTTTTTTATTAAAATCTAAATATTGGGTCATTTAAAAAGTATTCGCGGTTTTTTCATTCAAAAATTGAACAAAAAACCGCGGATACTTTTTATATACCTAATATCTTCCACCCGATTCTCGGCGAACCGCGTTCTAATCTGACATTTCTTAACGTTTCATAAGCTTGATCAATTGTGCGTGTACACATGTGCGTATAAGTGAATTGTATATACATATATTACATATATGTATACTTTTTTTATGTATTACGTACTATATTTATATCTTTATATTTATATGAATATAAAATATATATTATATAAGATGTAATGTGTCCTATTTTAATTTACCTCCTAAAACTCTTTTATTTTGGATTGTAAAAAATAATGCCCTAGACAAAAGTTGTACAGCTTGACGAGCCACAAATAATATTATTAGTAGAATTAATTTTTTTTCATTATTATATAAAGATCAAGGATTTTAAAAATGTTTGCATTTCGAAGAAGTAATGTTATACGTAATATAAAAAATTCTTATATACAAAAGATGTATGACGTCGGAGGAAATTTAATATAGTGTATATTTTGAAATGAAGATTTTTTTTGAAGATTTCAAAGTCAACTTTTTAAAAGAAAATTGTATAATTTTTTACATAATACAATCAAGTTATTCTATATATGAACGCAGGTTCGGCGAAGTAAAATTTTTCAGTGTATGGAGTTTCCGAGGATGATTGAGGGAGAGAAGAGAAGGATGAGGGGATAAATATATTTCCTCATACATATCTTTTCTACATGGCAAAAGTAGACGCTCTAATTTTATTTTTTTTTAATAAAATTACTAATAATCCTCTTCCACATTTAACTTATCGACCAATTCTCGATAATTGTATCGCAATATGATTTACGTTTTTATTTCATTATCGATCGAAGATAACTTTTTAAATGTCTTAAATAAGAAAATGATTTTTCATTCGAACAAGTTGATGTAGGAATCGTTAAAAGAACGCGAATAAATTTTATGTATTTTGGTATAAGATCTCTGATCTCGGGATTGTCACGTAAAAATTACATTACATCCTTCAAGCAATGCAGTGGCATTTTTCGTATGTTTGTAATTTCTATATTATAATTTCTAATTTCTAAATTTTCCCGACCAAATGTTATACAGATATGAAATTCAGTATATGGAATTCCATACATTGAATCATTCAGTGTACTCCATACTAACCATACTAATCATACTAGTCGCCGCCCATGTATAAACGTATTATATGTAGTATCAAATGATAAAAAAATCAACATTTAATGACATATTATATACTTTCACTGTAGCACATTTTGACGTAAAATAAAAAATATTGTAGAGTATAATTTAAATGTCTATGAAAATATTATGTTTAAAGCGTATTAGATTATCGATACTAAATTTAAATAAACGGAAAGCGAGTAGTTATGTATATCGTTCGTGAATATTTGTAGAGCGTAATTTTTCTAAAAAAAAAAGAACGTTGACATTTCGAAACGTGTTGTCATATTATAAACTAAATTCTTCTTCATTTCTTGGCAAGACTGATTCTGAGACGTTCAGAGATTTGCATGTCTATAATATCGTAAACTATTCACTATTTGATAATTGTATGTAATTAATATTTTTATGCACAGAATAAAGAGATAAATAAACAATAATATTGTTTGATAAAAAATGGCTTTTCTTCGAAAATCTGACGTGCTAGTGAAATTTAACTTGCGGCATCGTTTTCAACATTCAAAAATCTATAAAAAAAACATCTTATCTGATTAAAGAAATATTTTTTTGTAAATTAATATTATCTTTATTCAGTTTGTGAATGATCACCAAATCCATTTATCGACACAGACGATTTTATCGACAGTGGCGAAAATGTGATACGTAGTTCACATTAATTTATAAAATTGATGTTGGTGTCACTAGCGTACGATGACTTTTGCCTGTCACACGAAAAAGACCGCCATGGCGCCTCTCAGGTTTCTTTTTCTGATTTCGCTGAAACCTGCAAGACAACGTCAATAACAATCTGTCAATGTGACGTAAAATTCAACTTCATGATCTGGTCATATTGCCTCCGTTTAATATATAGACAGGGAAGACAGGAACTACTAAGAAGGAGAAGAATAGCGCTACATGTAGTCGGTAGTGTCGGTACGACAGATTTCCTCCATATTCGTTAATTTTTACGCTTAATATCCGTTCACGGAACAGAGCGACACTTTTTTCTGCCACATTTGTTCATTTTGTACAAAAACGCGTCGAAGGAGCCTAATTTCATTATTAAATCGGTGAGGTCGGCTGTCTCCTTCATAATTACCTATATTTTTAAAGCAGAACGTATACATAGCGCTATATTGAGTTGGGATGACAGATATCTTAACCTCAACAATTTCCAACATTATCACTTAATAACTCGATTCACGAAAATGACTGCCGCGTTTTTCTGTCAAATCCTTTCGTTTTGAGTGAAAACGTGTCGAATGAATCTAATTTTATTAAAATCAAAGGTAAGGTAGCTATTCTAAATAATTACCCCCTACTGTAAATAATTATCCTATTTCTTAATCTCAGGTCCGATCCATTGGTCGAAGGATTTATGAAGCGATATTATAAGTTTAGAGATAGTTTTAGAGAAAAAAATTTCTGTGTATAAATCATGTATAAAACACGTCAGAGGATGCTGTTTGCATTACTGTATTATAAAGGAATCATAAGGGGGATTACAAACACCTCGATGCGAAAAAATTTCCATTATGTACTGAGCTACATTTTCCTTGAATATCTGCATCGCAGATTCCAAAAATTGTTAGGACAAGCTCTCGAATGGATCACATTGCCAGATGCAGTTTTAAAATTTATGCTGGACGATTTGGAAATAACATGGAACAAATATGTTGATTATCATTCTTGTGCAATAGCAAATGTACAGAAAAAATTATCAAGTCCCTGGTTCAATGTTTGCTCAATGATGTCAATGACGAAATACAGATTAATGATTATATCCGTGCCAGGTATTAGCAAGAATACTATCCTAATCTCTGAAACAATGGAACGCAATCTCCAAAATGCTCTTCGCTGCAAACAATTGGACAACTCGTGTTTTATATGTAAGTATTTACAACTTACCAAATTATTTGAGTTTTAAACTGTTCACATCTTTTAAAACATCTTTGGTGTTACCAAATTCAATGAAAATAACATTGTAACGTATAAATTAACATTTGTACTTTTGCACAAATGCAATTAAAATAACATATTGAAGTAATAAAAAGATATATTTTATATGAAATAATATTCGAAATAATTCTGCCATATACAAGGTGTCTGGAAATAATCGTCAAATATTTCATGGCAGAGCAAACTAATCTGAGTCGAAAAGTCCTCTACCATTTTCTCAATAGTTAATGAGATATTAATCCTTAAAAATAGCCGAATACGCGCGCCCGCCCGGCCTACTACTGCGAAGTATATATACCGATCGCTGGTGCGCGGAGTGGGGAGCGGGGATAGTTTGCGGGGATGTGCGTCGTGCAAGGCTCGTATACACTTCACAGTAATAGGCCGGGCGGGCGCGCGTATTCGGCTATTTTTAAGGATATCTCGAAAAATATCTCGTTAACTATTGGGGAAACTTACAAAATGGTAGAGGACTTTTCGACTCAGTTTAGTCCGCTTTACCCGCCCATGAAATATTTCGTGATTATTTCCAAATATCCTGTATTATTTAATGTTTTAACTAATATTAATTAATATTTTTCTGAAATGTAAATTTAACAGCGAAAATTTTCTCCAGCGTAAACATAGAGAACAAATTAGATCTAGTAATTAATGTTTAATGGCCATATTCAGCAGAATATTTATTTTGCAATTATTAACCCTCAGTACTCACAAACAGTTAACGTAACCTCCCCCCCCTCCCCTCCCGATTTTCATAATTCAGATATTTTTTCCGATCCTTTTTCACTTATTACAAAATATCTTCTGTGCTACATTTTAGACTTTCTAACTCAAAAATTTTTTTTTTCAGTCTTCAAACAATAGATTAAAAAAAATTAAAGTTAAAATCGGTGCACTACAATCTGATATACAAGCAAAAGAAAATACTGAGTTACAAATAACTGGATGTGGATAGATAAGGACTTTTTTTGAGATGTGGGTACTGAGAGTTAAATTTTCTTCACGTTCTAATTGAAATATATTTTTCCTCGCGATTCTCAAACTCACATAGATGAACGACGTGAATCGTCAGATGCCCGTAAGTTAATGATATAACTATTTTAAACTACAATTTGTTTTCAGTACCATTAGAAGACGATGTGATCGAGTTTGCATCTGAGGCGAGAATATCCTTAATCGCCAATCCGTGCGATTGCGCGACCGAAATACTGGACGTCATGCTACAAAATTACTTCTTACATCCCCGATTTTTACACGTGAATGACATATTTAAGATCGACGCGAAGGAACATGCCCAAGATCAATTTTATTCGTCCGGTTTTGCTGGAATCTCAGTGATGTATTTTACAGTTCAAGCTTTGAAAGTAAATCGTAACGGGTGCAGCAATAGCCTTAACAGTTGTTACGTTGTACGTGGAGAATCAACACTCATTCAGGAAGCACAAGTCCACGATTATATCCCTCAGGAACGTGTTTGTTCACTTTCCAATGCATTTTTACAGCAAAACAGAGCAGCATCAAATCACAAATATCCGTCAGCTCTAATGGAACCCTTGGAACATTTAGAATCTTGCATTACATTATTTTTAAAAAAAGGTAAATGATTTTTGCGTTTACTTAAACTAATTTTTTCTTTATTTACGAAGAGTAATAATGTTCACTATAATGATGAATACTATCAATATATTTACTTCTTTTTTTTTGTATAGATCTTGCAAATGTCCAATTGAACGTAAGACCGGTATTTCTCGTGAAGGGACCACGGGGTTGCGGTAAACACAATTTAGTTCGAGCAACATCCAAGAGAATGGGATTGAACTTCCTCGGTGTTGACTTTGTAGAAGTGCAGACTTTGACATCGGCGCAGACCGAAACTAAGCTTCGTATAATATTACAAAATGCACAAAAATGCGTGCCATGTATACTATATTTAAATAATATTCAAGTATGTAAAAAAGTAACATTGTATTAAATTGTATCTTATATTTTTCCTTTCGATCTTATGAGCGACGTTTTCGCAGATATTCGGTAAGACTATCGAGGGCCAAAAAGATGAAAGGATCATATCCTTCTTCTCGACAGAGATCACCACGTTATACAACAGACGCCGAAAATTTCCTCTAATTATCGTAGCTGCGTCGGATGAGACTGATGTACCTTCAGAATTGCAACGGTTCTTTATCGAAACGATTCATGTGAAATCTTTAAATCAGAACAAACGAGCGGAACTGATATCTTGGCTGCTGTTCAACAGAAATCTAAAAACTATTGCGGACCTATCAAAAGTGGCTGGTCTTTGCTCAGATTTTAAAGTCGCGGATCTATTAGCGTTGTCATTACATGCAACCAAATTTCGATGCAAATCAATGTCTCACACAAATCGGAAATGCACGCTTACTCTGAAACAAGAAGATTTCGATCGAGCTTATGGTACAATTATCTTACAATCGATTCTAACAAGATCAAAAGAGATATTTATTGAACAATTATTATATTTTATTTAAAGATCTTCACTGTTCTTGAACAATATAAAAAACGGTTAAAAAACGGTTACTCCTAAATTTTAAGTTCTTTTCTTATATTAGATATTTTTAATATACAGGGTTTATAAAGTCTGTCACCACTTTTATATTTTAAAAAAGAATTCCAAAGAATAAATCAAAGAATGATAATGCCTATGAGAGCCGAACACAGGACGTTACGCGTAATGAATTTATTTAATTAATACATTAATATCAATAGACATTTCGGTCCTAATGCGGATTCTTTTCAATAATGCAAAACAATTATTGAACACAATTCGATAATTTGATCATACAGTTAAAAAATGAAATTATGAAACCGAATTCTGCAACGTATATGTAGGGAATCGGGGAAGTTATCTCTCCCTTCTCCCAAAGAGATGCCCCAGACGGGGGGCCCCAATTTAAAAATTTTAAATGGAGTTTCCTTCCTAAGTTGAGGTCCCTCTGGGGAAGAGGGGCAACCTTCCCGATCTTTAAAAGAGTATCCTCTCAAAATGATCGAACACGTATTTCGCAGTTTTTTATAATTTTGAATCGTTTCTAAAATATAGAGATAACAGATTTTATAGACACCTTATATTTTTTCTTCATGTAACAGATCAAGATTTGGTCTTGCTGAAGTTGGAAGTAACATTTTGCTTCTTGTGCGAATATAATAAGTATAACAGAAAAATATTTTCAGAATATATGCAGTCTATGTACTCCGATAGTAAAGGCGCTCCACACGTACCAGAAGTCCACTGGGAAGACATAGGCGGTTTGGTGGATTTGAAACACGAGATTATTCGCAGAATTCAGTTGCCTCTGTTGAATGCTTTCGGATTCGGACAATCTGGATTACTATTATATGGCCCGCCCGGCACTGGAAAGACTCTTCTTGCTAAAGCGGTGGCGACGGAGTATCAGATGCACTTTCTGTCAATTAAAGGCTCGGAAGTGCTAAATATGTATGTCGGTCAGAGCGAGAAGAACGTAAGGCAAAGTATGTATTGCTTAGAAGAAACACAAGATAGAAACACTGTGATAAAAATATGTAACAAAGAATTAATTATTTGCTCCAATCAAGTTTCAAATTAATACATTATTTTCGTTGTTCTATAGTTTTCAAGCGCGCGCGATCCGCGGCCCCTTGCATCGTCTTTTTTGATGAGCTGGATTCGTTAGCGCCCAACCGAGGTAGAAGCGGGGACAGCGGCGGCGTAATGGATCGCGTGGTTTCCCAGTTACTGGCTGAGATGGATGGCCTCGAGGAGTCCGGCAGTATATTTATCATAGGAGCAACGAACAGGCCCGATCTCATAGATCCCGCGCTACTCCGACCGGGAAGATTCGACAAAATGCTCTACGTTGGTATCCATTCTGACCCCGAATCCAAGTTCAGCGTGTTGAAGGCGCAGACACGTAAATTCATGTTCCAAGAAAACGGATATGAGTTGGAACGAATCGCGGACCAATTGCCCGATAATGTCACTGGTGCAGATTTGTACTCTGTCTCTTCTAACGCGTGGCTCAATGCCGTACGCGAGGTACTTGCAAAGCATCAGGAAACTGAGAGAATCAATAAGAATTATTCCGTCGAAGAGGAAGGTATAATTAAGGATAATGTTATCGTGGAATTGCGTCATTTTTCGGACGCTATTTGTAACTTGGTGCCTTCAGTCACTGATGAAGAAATCAAAAGATATAATAAAATGCGAGTAGAGTTATCATCGTTGTAATTCCGGATTCGTTTCTCAAGATATAATATAAAATGTATTATTATCTTACGGTTTTCGAGAGTCATCATTTTAAATGACTCTGATGAAAATTTTTTTTAGAATTTTATCAATTGTGAAACACTTTTTAGAAATACTGAAAAAGATTACATCTTTTCTTAAAATTTTTCATATATGTAAATTCTGAAAACATTCTAAAATTTCTCACAGCCTATAATTAAAAAGAAATCTTGAACTTTTTCAAATTCTATAAGATTTTATCAGACATTATAGAATGAGAAATTTTAGAAATCTCTTTTAGAATCTTAGAATTCATGTATGAAGAATTTAAAAAATATTAATAGCTAGTATATAGGCATTTTCTCGGCATTTTCTGAAAAGTGTTATAATTTGTATTAAAAAATCTGAAATTTTCTAAAGAATTATTAATAAAATTATTTTAAAAAAAAATTAGAAAAAATTAGAAAATTTATATAAAAATTCTAAGAAATGATATGAAAGATTCTGAGAAAAATGTTCTTCAAGAGAGTAACCAGTCAAATTGATTATTATCTACGGTGATACTTGAATACGTTTATAATGGATTTTATCTTGTGCCAAAGTTTTTAATTTTTATAGATCATAGAACTGGAAAGGTTACGGGCAGTAGGAGTCGCAGAAGACGTCGCGCAAATAATGTACCTATGAAGTATGAAACTTCTTTACTCACTACAACGCGCTTACAAGTTTCGGTTCACTTTTGAGCCTTCCTCAGAGACAACATAAATTAACATATTATATATAAAAACTGTGAATAAAAGTTATCCTGTCATGGTGAACTCCCCTACATCGAGAATTTAAACCAAAAAGTCGGAATTAAAATCAAAAAGAGTGAAAGAAAAAGGAAAAGAAAAAAAATTAAGAAATTAGGAAATATCACAAAATAGAATATGGAGAACTAATTTATCAAACAACTTTAAGATTATAATTAATTGTCCAGCAAATATAAAGACGTTCACCATGATCACAGAGCACTATATCGCAAATATAAAAATAATTCAAGAACTGACTCTTGATAATGTTGGCCAGTATCAGACACAATGAGTCACTTTTTGTTTAGCTAGTAATTTTCCGAGATAACAAAAATGTAACATTATTGAAAAATGTAACATTAAAGCGTTAATCATTTCCAAGAACAAGAAAATTGGAAAGTACTCGATAAACAGAAGACTCATTACTGCGTACGAACGACACTGACTGACTAAATGTGACAACAACTCAAGCCTTTATAGTTTGTCTATGATCAGGAGGTAGGGAAACCCCTCCATATCCGTCTGCAAGTTGAGTCCTGTGCATCTGTTTTCTGATGAATATCATCTCCGAAATCCATCTCTTCTTGTAGAGGGTCTCCTCGTCCAGTATTGTAACGTTGTCCCAATCGAAATCATAGCCTTCTTGTAACCAATGCTCCTTTATGATATTACGAGTAAATGTATTCCATCGGATGTAGTTCTCATGCTCCGTGATTCTTGATCTCAGCTGTCCCACATAACTTGCATCGCAACTCTTACACGAGATCTTATAAACAACATTCGACTTCTTGTCACGCACATAAAGGGTCTTTATGCATCCTAATGAATTTTCGCTATTTATTAGTATTATAAAACGATATTCTCATACGCTCGTTATTCAATCTAATTCTCAGTAATATCACGAACGAAAGGAACAGTAAACCACGAAGGCTGCACTACTTCAACCCTATTATCATTAACAACACTTCCTATTACTAGCTATTAATAATTTTCTTCAAATTGTTAATTCTCAAATATAAAGTTCAATGGGTAATCGTTCTTTAATAATACTTTAATAATGAAACACAAATTATCAAGGTGAAATTTAGGATTCGAAAGCAAAACTATCCTGTCAACCAATCCCGCGATTGTATCTATTTTTTGAGAAACCGGATACTGTGACCAAAAATTCAAATATCTACCCGAAAAAGTCGGCTTGTGATATCAATTGAACTCTATTAACTCATTATCCCTAATCACTGTAATATCCAAAAAAATTAATCTGTCACCCCCTACTATAATGAACTGTAGCCTAGGATGCTGAGAATTAAAAATATCAAGAATGGAACTAACCGAAGACGCAGGTGCTGCCAATAATATGTCAACAAACCTATAGTAAAAAGGCAACGGAAACCGAATCAAAGGCAAAGTTCCAGTTTTCGCATAGCTAGATTCGCGATGACGGGAGACAACGGAGAGCCCATAGGAGTATATCCTGTAATTCTGCCTATCAAAAACAAAAAAAAGTAGAATCTAAAACAAACTGAACCGCTTTGATGAATTCCTCTCCGGTAAACAACAATCTTTAGAATTAAATCGCCAATGGTCTTTAATACAGTCCATCGCATAGTGGAGACGTTAGTGAAGAAGCTCACAACATCCAGTGACATTAACTGAAATTCATCACTCAAACGTCTCTCTCTACCATCAAGTTCCTTAACAAGTTTAAAACTATTTTCGATATAAGTATCTGCCTTAAGAATTGTTTTTATGAAGATAATATTATGAAGAAACATTGCTAACGAATATAAAGGGCTATTTATCGAAGAAAACTATTATACGAAAGGAGAAATTCTGCTTATGTATTTTCCATCACTAAAAGTGACTCACTGTGTTTGATACTGACTGGCCAACATTATCAGGAACTGGTTCTTGAATTATTTTTATAATAATATTTGTGATATGGTGCTCTGTGAACACGTTGAGCATCCTTATATTTACTGGATAATTAATTATAATCTTAAAGTTATTAAATTAAAGTTTGATAAATTAGCTCTCTCTCTCTTCATATTCTATTTTACGATATTTCCTGATTTCTTTTCTTTTCCTTTTTCTTTTACTCTTTTTGGTTTTAATTCCGACATTTAAATTCGCGATGTAGAGACATCACCATGACAGGATAACTTTTATTCGCAGTTTTTATATATGTTAATTTATGTTGTCTCTGAGGAAGGCTCAAAAGTGAGCCAAAACATGTAAACGCGTTTTAGTGAATAAAGAAGTTTCACACTTCGTAGGTATATTATTTGCGTGACGTCTTCTGCGCTTGACTCCTACTGCCCGTATCCTTTCCAGTTCTTTGATAATAAGGAGTCTTGGTTAGTTTGATTTGTTATATGTACTTATAATTCGCATTGTATACTGAATATGATGTATCTAATGTTTATGTGTATATTGTTTACCTGCAAAAAGATACAATTTCGCGAATAAAACAACTCATGTGTTATAAACGACATATTATTTTATTTCGAGTAATATGTAAAACAATTTTTACAGCGAATAATTAAAATGAAGAAGGAGTCAATCTACACTCGTTATGTATTATCTTCGTTTCGTATCAATGAATATTTTTCTGCGTATTTATGTCAAATCCTCAAATGTTAGCGCACAATAAGAAACGCAAAAGTATCGGAATTCTCGTCTCGTTTTTTCGAGGCACCGCTATGAAATATACCTCGAGCGCTTTTCACGCGCGCGTTCAATATATTATGCAGTACACGAAGACCAGAATATGCAATGTAGAAAAATAGGACATCTAATTTTACTAGATACATTCGCGTGGACATCGAATGCGAAGTATGAAGGCTAAAATTCCTCAGAGGTGGAACGATATTGAAACTAATGCAATTAAGTGCACAATAGAAAGCGATTAAAAGTATCAGGTGCATCGGTTCTCATGTCGCACAGGATCGCATGATGATGCTAATGATTCTCTCGACAATGGTCGTTACTCGAATTTGCAAAATGAATTGTGCCCGCTTTTTTGTGACAGCGCGACGCAAAGAAATCTCCGTAATAAGGAAGAAATTCAACGAGAGCACGAATATCATATCTAAATATATAATAATTATATAAATATATAATTATACTACACGATGGTTCGTCTTGTTTATGTGTATATGTATTTTTTACGTGTATGGTCTCTTGTTTATGTGTACATGATTTGTGACTCTTCCCTCCCCCTCCCCTCTCTCTCTCTCTCTCTCTCTCTCTCTCTCTCTCCCTCTCTTTGCGTATGCGTGCGCGCGCGCGTCAAAAAGATCGTAAAACGCGTTTAACAAACGATCACACATCTATAACGATTATTTCAGACGATTATATCATATACTTTTGGTATCGCGAGGTAGTAATTATAACTTTTCGTCGTGCAACTGTCTCACGGAACAGACGCAGAACGGTTGCATTGTCGTTTCAAAATTGATACGCAAATCTTGTTATCACAATAAATCTCTTTTGCAAGCTGAACGCTTTGGCAGAGCCACGCAGTAGCATTAGGGGCTCCGCACAATAACAGAAACAAGGAACAGAGAACAGAGAATAAGAATTTCAACCTATCAGAAATCGTGTATTGTGGAATATACGGTTTCTGATAGGTTGAAATTCTTATTATCTCTCTGTTCTCTGTGTCCTTTTATTGTGCGGAGTCCCTTATCGCTTCTATCTCGCCCTTCATGTGATTTGCCCCATCGCAGAACAAAACGATTATGCATTATGCTTGAGAATCTACCACAAGACGTAAATGAATATAAAGCAATACGCTTGGTGTTACGGCGCTATTTTCGATTCAACGCGACCGTACAATTTCAACTCGTCATCGTCAAATACGCCTCGTTATCATCGTCTGAATACTATTGTAATTATTCTCATTTTCCATTATAGTCTATTTTTCCATTATAGAGTATTTTCCATTATAATCCATAATATACGCTCTTACAATAAATATATCCGTAACTCTCCGATTGAGTCGCGCGGGAACGCGTTTCATCTTGAAGTTGTCGAGAGAGCTATGAATTTTTGATAATCGGTACGTCGCTTTTCTACGTTCGGTTTCGAATTCGATACGGATTTTTTTATTTCTTCCTCCCTTCTGCACCGATACTCAACGCAGTGAGAAGCCGGCAAGAAGTATCACACACGGTATAGATACGTTATGTAAGTATGTTGCGAGTCGAAAAACGAAAAGTTCTGCGTAGATTCGGATTTAGGAGATGCCAAATCTTGTGCGCATTACTCTCTAAGGCTAACGCGTGTCTTGGCGTAGTTCTTTCAACTAGAATAACAAATCACAAATATGAATTAACAATTTTATACATCTGAATCGTTATTTTGTTGCTTTTATCCTCTCCGAGGTATCTTGCGTGCGTATAAATCACACAGCTCTAACATGTGTGGAGGACATTATACATAATATACATCAAATAGCGATGTGTGTGTGTGTGTGTGTGTGTGTGTGTGTGTGTGTGTGTGTGTGTATGTGTATGTACTACTTTAATTTAATGAGAGAATGGTAGATTAGGGATTACAAAATTAGATGCCAGGAATTTTTCGTCTAACATACTTTCGATCAGTACTATCATTATACATTTATACAATGAAATAATCTAGCGAACCGATGTTCTATATATAATTATATCTTAAATGTGTGTGTGTGTGTGTGTATGCGCACGCGCACACACACACACGTGCTCGTTACGTCGGTTAAACGGTAGAACATTGTATTGCCTTCGATTGAATAATTTCGCAATTTCTAAACACGTTTTCGATTCCGGAACAACGCGACATCTCGAATCGCGTGTTCGTTGTGCATGAAATATTCTGTATAATACAAAATGTGAAAAACGAGCGATCGAAGACTTTCGAGGAGCACTTTCGGACGTACGTACATACGTACGTGTAAGCAAAATCTCATGGTGCGCAATAATTAATCTTTATCTTAAGTATATCAAGGAACGAAGTAGTAATTACGCCCAGGAGAGAGATTACTATAAGGAGAGTATGGGACACGCGTTATTCTGCTCGTGCTATGTGGTTCATAAAGAAATACTTCGGCAGACGTAAGTTGTCTTTGGTCGATCGTCGCCTTTATTTACATCTTGCCGTTCGTGTGCCACGCAAATGACAAAATCACGCGATACAAACAGTCTCCTATGCGTCAGGAAACGAAAACGTTTGAAACTTATGGTTGAAGACCGAAAGTCAGTACGTAACGAGGAAAAATCCGTGAAACGTGTTCCAGTGTTTTCAAAGATGCTTCAAAAGCTCTCCTATCCCTAGTTTCTCCATCGGTTCTCCATCGATGACTCGACACTCACTGTTTGCTTGCAAGCGTGTCTCTTCCACTCACAGTTTGAAACGTAAAATGTAACACCGCCGATAACGTACTAACCGTGAAGAAACGCTCAGTGAGAACGCGCGATGTATCTGTGAACGCATCAGAGGTGGGACTTACAAAAGTTCGCGCGCGTTCCCTGTCAAAAGTACCGTCTAGCAGGTAAGGTCGGTCATGAGACTTCAGTGTTCGGCCCTGCGATCAATATATTCAATCATATATATTTTCTCAAATTGTAATCATTTTCGATTATGTAATAATCTGATATTTTAGAGGAATGCGTGAGGATCTCACACGAAGCGCGAGGAACGACATCGATATAAATTAATTTATTCGAACTACATTATCTAAGTGAAGTGATTGCTATTCAGCAATAAGCCGATTAAGGTTACTCTGGAGAAACCGAGAAGAAAGAGGAATCTCTTTGAGATTCATTCTTCACAGCTTGAATGTATGTCGTTCAGAGCACTTCATATTCGCCACATGCACATTTGTTGCGATGTCGTTTAACTGTACCTGGTCAGGAGGATTTCGTAGCAAATTCATGCAATATGTCACATGCCATCTCGAGATCGTTCCTGGTAATTCCGAGTGCCCTGATCACGGCGTCCTGCGTGAAACCGAGCGCCGTCAGCCTTGTGATATGCTCGACATTGACATTCTCGTACGCCGCTGACTCCGGCTTGGTTACCGGTCCACTACCGCCACCGCCACCCGGATCATCCCTCGCTCTCATCAGTGCTGTGAGACGTGTCCTGTTCGCTTCCAGGTTAATGTTCTTTACAACATGTTGACTCGTGCCGCAGATCACAATCGTGTTCTCATAATGATGATCTTGACGAATGCCACCCTCCTTGCTAGACTTCGGTGGCCGTGGTGCCGACAAGGGCGGCGGTACAGGAGGCACGTTGTTACTTGGACCTCCAGTTTGACTCGTCGAGTTGGTTGCAGTGACGCGACACGCTTTTTCTGGCAATGTCGGCGGTGGCTGCGATTGTCGTTGCGGGGTGCCTGCGTGATTCCCGTAGGAACGTCGTGGATGAACCTTCACCATCGTTGTTGATGGCACAGGTGGTACCGGCGGCACTGATGACGGCGAAGATGCGCGGTGCAGCATGTCGTATCTCGCCTCTGTGTTAACTGAAAACACTCGACATTTTTATTTTGCTTTCCGAAGATCACAACTTGACGCGATTTGTGCCTATATTGCAACAAACTGATACTTTTTCTACAATTCTTAACCCGAAAGTAGTTACCTGATTTTTTTAATATAAATGACCATCTAGAATATTTTCTACCCCAATTAAAATTACTGTTATTAACAACATATATATAATTTAATAATAAGAAATAGAAGTAATGGCCGTAACGGACAAAATTAGATCTTTAATGCTTAAATAATTCAATCTGAATTACTACAATTACATCATATTTGTGGTCATTCGAATTGCGAATTGGTTTTTCGGATTTATAAACGCAATTGAACTACTATAATATCGTGAATTAAATTGACAAGCAATTTTTATTAATTTGATACTCAATCAGATATCATATTAAAAAGATGTTAATATGCTGCAAAACTATAAATAAATTTATTGTGAAAAACATTATTTATATTTATTTATAATTTTTTGATTGAATTATTTAAGCATTAAAGATTGCTTGTCAATTTAATTCGCGATTACTACAGTAAACAATATTAAAAATCTTTACAATAGTTTAATTGTGTTTATAAGTCTAGAAAACCAATTCGACGCGCAGTTCGAAGCATTATAAATATGATATGTATATGCAAGTATGTGTGTGTGTGTGTGTGTGTGTGTGTGTGTGTGTGTGTGTGTGTGGGTGGGTGTGGGTGTGTGTGGGTGCGTGCGCGCGCGCGCTATATATATATATATATATATAGAGAGAGAGAGAGAGAGAGAGAGAGAGAGAGAGTATATATAATAATTCAGATTGAATTATTTAAGTATTAAAGATTTAATTTTGATCTTTACGGTCATTACTTCTATTTCTTATTATTGAATTTCAAATGAATTTACTGGACACAGTCCAGTAAAATTCTTATTATTTATACTATTATCGTTTTCCTATTTATTAGTATTGAGAACATTATGCAACATTATGTGAATTTAATCAAAATTTTCTGATATATAAGATGTGTAAAGTAGGAACCAAACATATTAAGCAGAATATTGAGTATATATATATATATATATTTTTTTTTTTAAATACAATAACTATTATATTATAATTTTAATAAGTATTTTGATAAACGAAATATATTTTTTAAATAACTATTCTTTACAAAAAGCTTTAAATATCTTCATCGAAAATAAAATAGCATTACATTAATGAAAATCTTTACTTTTAGCAGTTAAATATTATGACAGTATTTCTAAAAAATAAAAGTTTTTATTAGTATAACGCCTTTTTATTACGGGTTTTCAATGCAGTTGTATATATTTATAGGTTCGTAAAAAATAATTATTAAAAAAGAAAAAATACGTTAAACAATTATAACCATGCAAAATAATATTTTATAACAATTCGCATTTTTTGACATTAAAGTATAAAGATACCCCAGATGATTATTTTCGGGCTAAAACTCATATTATCCCACATATTATCCCATTAAACTTATATTATTACTTTTTAAAAAATCTGGGTGTAATATTAATCTTGAGTTATTATAAATAATATTGAAGCGATTATTTAACAAAGCTTGTATTTATAAAAGTATTTTAGTTTAGCAAAATATGTAATTATTACGCCACAATTACTTCAGATAAATGTATCGTTCATTATAGGTGTAATATTTTTTTTACGATCCGTTACTTTTAGGCGATACAGATTAAACATTAAAAATTATCTTGTGTACCTTTATTATTTTGCTGAGTGTTGTCGGTATAATTTAATATTACTGTGACCGCTGACGGTGGTGGCGGAGCATTTTCCTTCGGTACTGTCAGATGACGTCCGTTTCTGAGATGATTGTTCGGTGTGGGCGACGGCGATGGTCTCCTGGGCGGTAAAGGCGGACTTGGAACAATTCTCCGCGGCGGCACCGGCGAATTTGTGGGACTAGAATCGTCTTCCTCGTCCGAGTCGTCGCATATGAGACCGCAATTGCCATTGCATAGTTCCATTATATCCTAAAACATTAGCAATAAAAAAAATGGTTAAATGCTAAATTTTGTTATATGACTTAGACAGTACTTACGTTTATATATATAAAATACGTTTTATATATATATATATATATATATATAAGTTACTGAATTAAATAATTTGACAATCCTAATTACCTCTACTATAAACGCAACGATTTAAAGTTGTTATATAAAAATTTTAATAGTACGCTACAATTATATTTTACAGATATCTTTGAATCAAATTATCTAAGACAACAGAATTTAGATCATACCACTATCAGTACGAAAATATCAATCAAAAAGTACATGCTTTATCTTACATATCACAAAAGAAAATTGCCGATAAGATAAAACTGACTTTCGTATGAAGAATAAAATCGGAAGGATTTTACAAATGTAAGGTCTCAGATCTACATAACACGCAATTTAGGTGAGGTTGCTTAATGTTTATAAATTACTTTCATATACAAAATCTCTTGTAGTAATAGTATTGTATTATCTCTATTATCAATTTTAAATCATCCTGCATATAACGCTTTATTTTTTTCAGCAACGTTAGATGGAATTTCAATTTTTACAATTAGAAGACATTATATGAAAAATTGTGAAAGAACAAGCATGATGATTATGGAGATTCAGCGAGAAATGACAATTATACCACCTATTTTACTTCCAACAGAAAGAATGTATGCAAGAATGTATTATTCTCCGCAAGGTGACCTCCTCTAGTTAAATCTTTCTGAAGAGCTTGTCGAAGCAAATAAAGCGTTGAATCATCTGCTGCCTTGAAGCTGTAGCGGTCGGTCAATTATTTATACTTTTATCTTTTGCAAAATGTTAACATTTGAATCGTTAATTCTTTTTACAAAGAAAATAATCCGCTTGCAAAAAAGAGAAGTTGTATAAGTACTGGCTATGTGTGTCTGAAGATACAAAACAAAAGATCTTTTACGCGTAATCATTCAAGAAACAATTTAAATCGCAAAAAGAATCATTTCATTACTTCAACGACAAGTACTTCCTCTGTGACGTTACTCATCATCACGCGAGAGGAAAAGTTTTTTTCATCACGAATGAACGATGTGGAAATGTCGTCGAACGCCGTCAATCTTCTCTTTTACTTGATGCAACCATGAATAAAGTGCGAGTAACGTCATGAGTAAAAAAATATGAGCATAATTACAAAGCGTAGAAGCAAACGGCCATAATGCATATTGTCACTTACCTGTGATTGCGCACGACTGTTGTACGACTTCCTCCCAGACATGTACATTACCGATTAGTTTGGATCATGCAGCGGGTAGTAGAGCAATGTGACCCCAGTGGGTGGATAACATTATGAAATAAAAGTAAACGATCATGCGAACGATATAATAAAATTATGTATTCTCGTCCGGAAGATTCTCCCTATTGCTGGAGAGGCAACTTGGGATCGCCAATAATGAAACTTTAAGTTAATAACGAAACTAGAGAATCTAGCATAAGGGATATTGCATCACGAAGGGCGCATACACGAAGTGCAGAAGTAACTCGAAATAAATAGCAATACAATTTTATTATAAAAAAAATTATTCTGAAGTCCCTAATATTTTACAATGAATAATACGCTACTCGGTGATCATATACTAAAGTTATGTTTATGAGAATTGATCCAATCTTACGCGGTACACATACAAGAAGGTTCCGCAATTACAGCGAACACTTCTCACCGAATCGCTAATAACTAAAGCACGAATGAGTTCTACGTGATCGTAATACAATCTAAAATAGCCGGATAAAGCTTAACGAGGTCTAAATTGATAATCCGCCAATAATTGTGCCAGAGAATCAAATCGATTCTTTGCTTACACCGCAATGGCCTCAGTTGCATGCATTATGCGTTACAAAACTTTACAGATGTCTTGCATTAAAAACGTACGTAATACCACAGCATTTGATTTAGCGCGCGACGATTGGTATATCGAAATCATCTTTCTTGTCTATTTTTTTCTTTTGATACAGTACACATATAAATAATAAATTAATATTTTAACGTAAGGAAATAATATAGAATAACGCTAGAAACGAATCATCGTTTCCATAATGATATTACATTCGAGTTCTACCGCCAGCAGGTACACAATACATCTTAACAAGATATATAACGATAGTGATTGGTTTTTCGAGTCGGCTGTTCAGTGTATGCTACTTTGTTTGATCATCGCATATTATTTTTTCTCATGTCCTTTATTGTGAACGCTTAAAGCTACATTTAAAAACTTAATAGTACATATCTTTTCTTTCAAATATGAGTCATAGAGCTGTTTCGTTCTTTATAAAATAATCATTCGTTTGTCACAACACTTGAAGATGCGATAATAAACATTTAAATAGATCTTGTGACTGTTGAATAATAATGAAATGAAATAAATGATTTAATATGCAATTCAAAATAAATTGTAGTTTGTCGATCGTTAACGACAGTACTATTAATTAACAGTATACTTCAAATAATAAAAATTAAATTTACTTAATAAAAATTTTTACATAATTGTACATAATTAAAATTGTTTAATACTATGCAAGTAATATCAATTTCGTTGTTTAAATTTTCGAAAGAAAAATGCTTCTAAATATCGTGCTTCCGTTTTGCAATCTATCCAGCAGGTGAAAATTACAAATGCAACTTCAGTAGTGTGATTACATTCAAAGTTTTGCTCGTGGAATCCATTTTGTAGAACTTTTTTGTGCTTCGTATATGTGGATTTATGTATAAGCCACATGTAATTATTTATAAACTATATAATATTATGCATAAATAATATACACAAAGATTTATCACAGGCATCAAAATCGTCTGTATGCATATATTTAAAAAAAAAAGAGCGCTTTTAAAATACGCATATGCACATGCATTATGAATTATGTGAATTGAAAAACTTTTGCGAAATAAGTAAATGTAATCCATTTTGTAATTGGATGCGAAACTATACTGCCTAATACATTTCTCTCCGCTGATAGATTAACGCATTATAATAAACGGGCGTATATCTAAATCCGGAGAATTCCTTATCAAATCTCTTGACTCATTGGTAGTGTATATTAAATAGAATCGTTCCGAAGCTAAGATTGCGTATGCATAATCATAAATAACAGTGAAAATGAGCCATAGAATAAGGGACCGGCTTATAGTTTTCAATGAGATGCAAGAAAAGCGAGCCTTACCTGAGAACCCCCGCCTAATTGATGAAATTTACAATTATGCGATATAGACGATCTCGCAAAATTTGTTAGTTGCGCGATAGATAAGACTAACCGTTCGGCTAATGATCGAGCAATCATTCCATCGGCTCGTCCGTAATTTTGCAAACATATAAAAAAAAAAGAAAGAACTCAGAAAACAATGAACTCTATAGAATCATATAGCCATATCCTTGTAATTTGACATCCTCTTGGTCCCGAAAGAAGAACAAGTAGCTTCACTGACGTATTACATGCCTAAAATTACTACCGCGTACCCGCTATGAGGTACGGCATACAATCGTGATGACAAACGTACGAAATAACATGACGCGCGACATACACGACCGTAGAGATAAACCGCGAAGTCTCGTGCGAAATGTATGAGGCATTCTCGAGAATGAGGCATATTCTCTGCGATGAGGGAGGAATGTTATTATACATAGAACACATTTAATAATGAAGATGGATGCTATTCCTAGTCGGATACCTCGGTGTCGGGGTCGAGATCCCGCGTGGGAGTCGATGCGTTACTAGCAGATGCCGAATGCGCCCCGGATCTGTGAGTTCTTCGCGGGTCGAACGGATCTACGACGATCTGCTCAGTGCCTTTAATTTCAGCTCGACAAAACGGACAACCTTGTCCCTCCGAATCCTGTAAGCAACCGATTAGACGTTAACGATACACACACACACACACGCACGCACACACATATATTTATTTATTTCTCTACTATCGTAAGGAAATAACGTAAAATATTTTTATCGCAATATGTTATACATCTAGATTTAAAATTGAATCGAAATCTAAATTATACAGAAACATTTATTGATCGCTGAGAAGAATTGATCGCAATAATACAGAAACATTGATTGATTGCAATAAAACATAAGAGGATTATATACTGCTACCTGCCAAGCTGTAAGGCATGGAGTACAGAGAAGATGACCACAAGGTTCTATCCTTACATCCTTGTCATGCTCGGCGCAGATCTTACACAATTGAAATGTGCTACCCATTTCGCAGTATAATTCGTATTGTTCCGCCGTCACTTTAATATGCTCTTCTGGCGTTGGTTGCACCGCCCATGTCAAGTCTGGATTTATATTTCGACCGTCCGGATATAAGTAGCTAGAAATCGATCTTCGAATATGTATTCGTGAAATCTTTATGGAAGTAACATATAAACTAAGCCGGTACTCAACGGTATACTCACAAGCCTTCCCGGTAACCGTCCAATAACGCTTGACATAGACTCTTGTTGTGTGGTATAGTTTGTAAAATATCACCATCAGACGTGACGTAACCAATTGCCCATTGTCCCAGCCTCGTACAACTTAACCGAAATACATAGCTCCCAGGCTTGGTAATGCAATATTTTTGCAAACGAGCTTTCACCTCGTCATACGTAAGGAAAGCCACGTAGCCAGGATGCGTTACAGCCAGAATTTTCCAGTTGCGTAGAAGAGTTGACCACGGTTGAAACAGCCTTGAAAATCGTATAACATGTACAATATATCTAAGATATACAAGAATGACTCGGAATCATCGTGACGGAAGCTTGGTAAAGATAATTAGTTGTCTATAATTTCTCTAATATTTACCTCGTGAATACGTCGAATTCAAAGTTGGAGATATAATCATTACACGTCAAATCTATCGTGGATTTCAGGGCCATTGCTTGCAATCCCGTGCTGATCGGATGAACCTGATTCAATTCGTGTCTGAACACCTTCCACGGTACTAATGTACTGAAAAGAAATTAATGAAAGATAAAAAATTATTCTTTTTCTCTTTTTATAAATAGTGTTGAATCATCTACATAAATAATTTTTAAATGTTAAAAATCTTAAAGTAATGTGTACTATTTTTTATTTTAAATTGATTTTTACGTATATACTAGATTGCTGCTAAAAGTTTGTCATATTTGTTAAAAACAGAATCAGAAACAAAATTTCAACAAAATTGAAGTAAAACTATACTATACGTAAAGTATACTCTTGTATTCATTTTATAAGACTCTTTTCAGAGAAATTGGATTTTTTTTTTTTAGTTTTAATGTGGAAAACGGAAAAAAAGATGAATTTTTTACATGTTTTAACAGTATGAATAACTACGAGGATAGTTTGAAAAGTTTTGAGCTTCAACATGAAGGTGGCATTATTCGTCAAAACCATTTTGGTACTACAGTGATTACAGTTAAGCGTCTTTTGTCTGTAAAATTCTCTTCTTAATACTCTGTCCAGGTTTAGAACAGATTAAGCATTTAGATATCTCTGAGTATCAATTCGACTCATAAAGACCTTTTTATTTTTCTTTTTTTGTAATTAGAGGAAGTTTTCTTAGCGCAATCTTCATGTATTATCTTATATATAACTACTGTAAAATGCCTGTATTTATCTCATGTATCAAGCCAATAAACCAAATTATCTATCTATCTGGTACCACAGTATATACAATAGCGCAACTCTCCTGATTTTATGTTGACCAAAATGGAGTGCGCATGCATAAAATAAGTAAGTTGCCTCTTTTCCTCCTTTTTTTATTGCTCTCTCTCTCTCTCTCTCTCTCTCTCTCTCTCTCTCTCTCTCTCTCTCTCTCTCTCTCTCTCTCTCTCTCTCTCTCTCTCTCTCTCTATTTAAATAAGCGTTTCAATGTTCCACTTAAACATTTGTCTTTCAAGCATACATTCAGAATAGAAATTTAGAGGGAAGTATTACGTGTATTGTCCATTTGGTGAAATGTTGTGTGAGAAATCTTGAGAGATTGATCTAATTTTTGTGAAAAAGTGATAAAGTGAAAAAGTGAACAAAAGTTACATAAAAAACCGAGCAAGAAAGATTCTTTTTATTTATTGTATTTTAAACTTATTTTTTGGACATATATGTATATAAATTTCTTTTATATCAGCTTTCTCATAATATTTTTATAGATATATAATTACATAATATTTCTTTATACAAATATACATTTTTAAATTAATTTAATATTTTTTCTAATTTTTTTATATTTTTTCTTTATTTTTCAATATATTTATAATTTATTTTTATTAATTTTCATAAAGTTTAAATTATTTCATTACAATATTAGATTTATTCGTGCTGCATGCTCTAATATGCTCCAATATGTTCCTACAATATCACTTACTTCAACGAATTCGTTGGATTGCGATGCGAATAAATCTAGTATCTGAGTTTTGCAAGGAATTTTGACAAAATGAAAAAAGGATGAAAAGAGAAAGAAATTTAGATGGTAATCGTGGCAACGCTAGGTAACTAACTTACTTATTTCACGCATGCACACTCCATTTTGGCCAACACTAACATCAAAAGTGCCGACAGAGAGTTACTACTGTATATATTGTATATACTGGTACCTACAATCGTACATATTTTGCAAGGGTGCGTTCCGAGTTATGCATGAAGCGCATGATGTATCATTTTATCCTTTTTTATTATTTGGTGAACGAGGATAAATGATGCATCATGCGGTTCATGCCTCGGAATGCATCCCATAATATCTATGAAAATTGTAGCCATTTTAGATACTCAGTTATTGTTTGAGAGTTATTTGTGTCAATCGATGTCAGTATTTTTTATAAAAATGGAAAAAATCGAATATTGACGATCATCATAACAAAAATTTATGAATTGCGGTAATTAACTACTCACTGTATTCATCAGATCTGATCCCTAACGACTTTTTCCTGTTTCCTAGGCTCAAAGTTAAGCTCGGAAAACACAGATTTTCATCAAACGAAAACACTGACATCGAGAATAGATATATTTTTTTTTAAACAAAATAAAAAGAATTATGAAAAATTATAAAAAAACTTGATTTTTCTATATTGTATTTGTAAACGTAAGATAACTGCGAGTAATACGTCAGTTGGGAGAATATATCACTCGTTGTGTTTAACAGATATGATAGTTGATTAGCGCTTGCATCAGTGCCATAAAAGCTGCGTTCGATAATGCAACTCTGAAGTGTCGGAGTTATAGCACATATCACGTGTACTGTAGAAAAAAAGCACTCCGACGCCTTAGATTTGCATTGCCGAACGCAGCTAAAGTTGTTTACAATTGTATGCTTAACGTATTGCATAAACATTAACAATTTCCTGATAATAATATTGTTTTTAAGGTAAATATGACAGTGTAGTACATGAACAAGTACGTGCTCCTTATAACTTTCATAGTGCTTTATGTTCATTATGTAAGTTTATTATTTAAGCGTTACACAATATTTAGTTTGATTAGCTTGTTAACTTATTAATATAGGTTGAAATGAAAATATTCAGTACGTCGTTGATTCATTTTCTTAACAGGCCCATCATAAAATAAAATGGAGCAATATGCCACTACTTTTGTTAGAGTAAAATGCCAGTATTGTCATTTTCTCCAATATAGATTAAGGCGCTATAAACAAACGTTACGCCCCCCGCATAATCCCATTGTGATAAGATATCCGTTGACGAATAATTAATAAAAAAAAACCTAAACATTTATCTATTTGCTTATTATTATATATTAATTTACTGCTCAATTCAAAATTCTGAATAAGAAATGTAATTCTTTAATCCATTTTAATCCATTTTCGATTACTGGGAATTTAAATTACTTGTAACAATATGTAAACATAAACAAAGAGTAATACAAATATATATTCATATATTTCATACTTATACATTACATACTTTTACACGTTCAGATAAGAATGCTTCGAATGGAAAATAAGAAAGACTGATCGAGCTTCTTAGAGTCAGTTAGAGTTTCATTAACAGAAGCTTAATCAGATTTCTGAAAATAAAATGAATATCTGGAATGCTTCTAAATATTAAGTAATTTAATTTATTCAAGTTAAGAAACGTTGCTACGTTACAAGGTTTATGTTACATAATCGAAGTTATTATTTTACAAATGACTAAGACACTCGCCCCGAAAAGTCGAGAGGTCTCAGATTCGAATCCTGGCTGAGATAATACTTTTCGCAATAAAAGTTTTTTATTTGAATTAAGGGGGGAGGAGGAATTATATATATTCGCGATTGTCCGTTTTGGCTCACGATTATTAGCATCTCAGATTGATTGTATTTTAATGTCCGAACGCTTCGGCGCACAGTTACATTTGAGATTAATTAAATTTACGAATCAAGAATATTATATTATTTGAAATATATAACTTTGATCGATGCTAAGGTACTCTCTACTATATTATGTTATTACATTAACTCGGTTTCTATTTCTTATCTTACAAATGTTTATTTTTGTCTTAAAAATCATTCATAATGTTTTTTTGCGATAAATAAATCAATATAATGTTATAACATTTTTTTTGTATGTGGCGTATATCCATGTTGGCATATTACCTATGTTTTAACACTTTTCATATTTCTTTATTTTTAATAACAAAAAATAAAAATATTTGATTGCAATCATACACAAATAATAGATAAAGGATGGAAGAAGATCAGTGTATAAAAATTACTTTAAATTGGACAAATAATTGTTCAAAAATATAATTTCGCTTAAGTATTCCCCCCACTTACCCTAATATAAAAAGTTTGACGAAGATTTAAAATTTAAATTAAACATTATTTTAATAAGAAGCAGACATGTTTTTAAAAAAATAATTAAAATAAAATGAAAAACTTTCAACTGAATAAAGCTAGCAAGACTAAATCAGAATCAAATTGGACTTATCAGAATTTTTAGTACTCATTTGATACTAAATTGTACCATTAATGATAATTTTGTACTGTGCGCCATTTCGAAAAAAATTGTGGCGGTGCTAGCTTAATATTAAGCTGATAGGACCAATTCAAAATAAAAAAAAAAAAAAATAATAATTTCTAAAATCAATAGGATTGAATTTGTACCATTTTGTGTACTACCAAAAACAATTCTATATTATGTCATTTCCAAGAAATCAGTGGCGCTGCTAATTTAATATTTAAACTGACAGGATCATACAAGAGCAAAAAAAAACAAGAGCAAAAATTAATATAACTGAATTTGTACCATTGAAAGTTAATTTTATACGTTTTCTCCTTAAAATGACTTTATTATACTTACAATCTATGAGGCATTTCACGTCAAATCGGACACTTTTGAAACATCATCATTTTATTTTTTTTTAATTTGCTAACATATTCTACAGATAAAAATATGAGACACATGTTTCGTGGAAAAAATTTGAGATTTTTGTGCAATTGTTCACGTTTGTGTAAATTCACAAGAAACGTCACTCATGCAAAAATTCAAATTATTATATTATCGAAACTATTAGTCATGCAAAAAAAATGCAACAGATCAATTTAAAAAAACCTTAAATTGTTCTATGGATGAATTATTTTTAATTTATCATTTTTATATAAATAAATCATTTTCCAATTTTGTTTACAAATGTTATCAACATTTTTCATTATCAACTCACCAATTTAAAAAATATCATCATATTCCCATTTCGATCATAAAATAACCCTGAACATTTCAAAATGGAACTCGAATGAACTGTGTATAGTTAACTGTAGAATAATTAAAAAATTATCAACTCTCTCTGTAGTATAGTTAAAAAATTCGAGTTTCATTTTGCAATTTTCAGGATTACTTCATAATTGAAATTGGAATATGATGATATTTTTACAAAATTTTTAAATTGAGTTGACGATGAAAAATGTTGATAAAAATTGTAAACAAATGGAAAATGATTCATTTTTATGAAAATAATAAATTAAAAATAACTCATCCATATAACAATTTAAGATCTTTAAAATCAATCTCTTGCATTTTTTTGTACGATTAATAATTTTCGACGATATAATAATTTGAATGTTTGCATGAGCGATGTTTTTCTTATACATTTCTACAAGTGTGAATAACTTCATAAAAAAATCTCAAATTTTTTTCGCGCGAAACACGTGTCTTATATTTTTATCTGTAGAATATGTTAGTAAAGTAAAAAAAAAATGAAATGACAATGTTTCAAAAGTGCTCGGTTTGACGATGAATGCCTCATAGATTGTAAGTATATACTAATAAAGTCATTTTAAGGAGAAAACATGTAAAATATTAACTTATTTTCAATGATACAGATTAATACAAATTCAGTTGTGTTAATTTTGCCCCTGTGTTGTTTTTTTTTTTATGAACTTGCCAGCTTAAATTAAGGGCTATGGCAGAGAACGAGATGTAAAGAAACATAACATAGACGTGAGATAAGCAGAGGAAAACATAGAAATCGCAATCGTGACTGGTCGGAAAAGTATTTCGGCTCTATATTAAAAATTCCGATAGGTCCAATTTGATTCTGTTGATTTGATCCTGCTAGCTTTATAGAGCTAAAATTTTAATTTAAACTATAAAATTCTATTATTAAATATAAATATTGATCTCTTTTCTCTCTCTCATACTCTCTCACTCACTCTCTCTCTCTGACTCTCTCTCTCTCTCCCTGCCTCCCTCCCTCCCTACCCACCCCTTCCCACCTCTCTCTTTCATTGAACTGTTTAATGTGAATGTAATATTAATTTTTATACAGAAAATAGATATAAATTTTCATCACCACAATACGAGAAGCGCTAATTCTCCGTCAAAGTTAGATGTTAGTATCTAACATCTAACTTTGACGGGGAATTAGCGTTAGATACTAATACGAATAGGTACGTCGTATCTATCTATACACATAGGTACGTATTTTAAGTAAATTTTTACCTCAAAAATATGATTGCGCGCCGATTACTTTCGGTCTTTCAATTTGAAATAACATTAATAATTTCTCAAAATCAGATCGTTAATTTTTAAGATGCTACTAGCATCTTAAAAAGAACTTGTTATGAAAAATATTACCTCGACTGAGATTTGAATCCGTATCTGTAACTGTTCGATCACCAAGCCTTGACAACATTCTTTGTAATAACTAACATTTATAAAGAATACGCATTAAAAGGCAACGTGTAATTTATACAATACATTTTATTGTATAAATTTTTAATTTCAGTTTTTACAAAGACTATAATATTTGATTCCTTTCGTCTTATTCTTCATTTCTTCCTAATCCTTAGAATTTTACCAGTTTCTATCAAAGTATTAGGTATACAACTTAATTCTCAACTCCTACATTTAATCGATTACAACATCTATCCATATTTAAATCTTTTTCCCACCATATATAATAGTATTAAAGCGCCATCTTTCAGCTTTAAAACAAGGTATAATAGTTGACGATGCTGCTAATATACTCGTAATATCAAAATACAGTAGTGAAAGCAATGTCATTCGAAAAGCAGCATTTGAAACACTACCTCTTTTTCACATTTCAACTGAAGAAAAATGCCGGCGAGGCTAAGAAAATGATTTGCCTTAGATGAAAATGCTCTGTCTTATGGTACGTGTAAAAAGTGATTTCAAAAGTTTCGAGATGGCAATTTCAGTCTCTAAGATGATGAATACCCTGGACAACAACAAAAATTGTAGATCCCATATGCTTGTAACAATTATTGAATAACCAACGCACCACAAGCATATAAGAATATAATAGGTCGCAGGTCTAATGTAAGAAGAAGAAAAAAAAAGAAACATTAACATTTGTGTTAAAAAGGCCGAAAATTAAATTGTACATCTAACAGATTAATTTTAATCTCGATTTAACTTATTCTTTTTTAAATTTTTTCTAATTCTTAGAACTAGAAAAAGAATGAAGAATTAGTTGAACCAAGATTAAAATTAAACTACATTGGTTATAAAAATGAGTATATGCACGTTTCTACCAAAATAATTTAATTTAAATTTCAGTTCAATTTCAGTTCTAACTCTTCATCCTATTCTAATTTTTTTTCGCTAATTCTAAGAATTAGAAATAGATAAAAACTAAATTGAATTAAAATTAAAGTCAATCTACATTGATAGAAACAAGCATTAGAAGAATAAGTTGAATCAAGATTAAAGTTAATAAAAATTTAAATCTACAATGCTAGAAATGAGCATAGGTTAATCAGAATTTGGTCAAATTCCAGGGTTTCGAAATGCCTTGATCCATCACTGATGTCCAGGTACTTGCGCATTGACGCACATGCGCGTTAAAAACCGTTCGCGTCTCCGACATGACATGATGACCAGTACAAAATAGCGATTCCTAGTGATTGGTTCGTGTGACATCCTCGGCGTTTATTTGAAGCTCGTTTTTGCATTTTTCAGCGGTAAGAGATATAACCCGATCCGTCTTAATGGTACGCGAAGTGATCGTTGTAGTGCATTTCGAGAATTGTCGGAAAATCTCGTAGAAATATCGTCGAGACATAAAGCGTAAAGTTAGGCGTAGATTCTTCGCTAGGAGCATTCGCTGATCGATTATCTCCGCGAGGTTGACCTGGCACACGATAGATGGCACCGATCGCAAAATTCCGTAGAGTTCCTATACTTATAAGAACTCAAGAATTCTGCACACGCACGTCGATACTCATAATTATATCCAAATTACTGTTAGGGATGGATGAAAGAATAAATTTATTCTTAATAAGAAATTTATTCTTAATAAATAAATATAATTTCACAAAAAGAAAATCTTTTTATAATATTGGGTCATCTAAAAAGTATCCGCAGTTTTTTGTCACTACATGGTGTTGACCATCAGCACCATCTAGTGACAAAAAATCGCGGATACTTTTTAGATGACCCAATATATCTCAAAAATATAAATAATAATCCATCAATTTCCTTGTATAATTCATTAATTTATATACAGGGTACCTGGAAATAATCGCCAAATATTTCATGGGCAGGTAGAGAGGACTAAACTGAATCGAAAAATCCTCTACCATTTTGCAATTTTCGCAATAGTTAACAAGATATTAATTACTAAAAATTGCTAAATATTGGTGTTGAATAATTTTTTACTCAAATACTATCAAGTTTATAGAAAAGCTGCAAGAGACAAAAATCATTTATTTTCTTCTCATAAAGTTCAAGAATTTTTTCAGAATTTTTTATCAAATCTTTTACTGCGTTTTCTTTTTTTTTTACCAACATGAGAAAATACGGTATTAAAAAATTCTGAAAGAATTCTGAAAAAATTCTTAGAACTTTATAAGAAGAAAATAACATGTCTTATAAGTTAGCGGAACAAAATGAGCAGAATCAATCCAAACTAATATTTTTATTTGTTACTCATTTATTGTTAAAAAATTGTCAAAGAAATAAAAATTTGTTACTCCGCAAGTTTTCTTAAAAAATGATGTTTTGCTATAGGAAGATTAAGTTAGTGGAACAATATACATATATAACAAAGTCGATTTATGTAAAAATAACGTAGGAATTTATTTACGAAAAAAATCTCAGCGTGCTAGCGGAACAAAAGTAAAGTATCGGTAAAACATATGTTGCTCGCTTAAAATTGGTACTGAGATGTCGTCTGAATTTGTTGCTCTCGAAATATGCAATGTTATGAATTTGTGCTTGCAAAATAAGTATAAATACCAACGATATACTTCAGCATGCAACAAATTCAGACGATATCTCAATTCCAATTTTAAGCGGGCAACTCATTTTTTACGTTATTCTTGGTATGTTATTCTTGTTTCGCTAGCACGCTGAGGTTTTTCGTTGTTATTTGTACTTATTTCATAGGTAATGAAATCAAAAGTAGGATATTTCGATAGCAACAAAATAGCAACAAATTTCTATGTTATTTTTACATAGATCGACTTTGTTATATGTATATTGTTCCGCTAATTTTATCTTCTTTTAACGGAACATCATTTTTGAAAGAATCTGCAGAGCAAATTTATTTCTTTGTTACAACTTTTTAGCAACAAATGAGCAACAAATAAAAATATTAGTTTGGATTGATCTGCTCACTTTGTTCCGTTAACTTAAGACGTAAAACAAAACATTGCCACTATGTACTGTAGGATTGATCAAACTTTAAACATTTATACTTAAAAAACTATAATACTTTGCAGAATAAAATGCACTTTCATTATTTAATTTTTCACGAAGTTTTACGCTGTAATAATATTGTCTTCAAATTTCGGGACATCCTAGATACGAATTCTTCATTTTGTTCTTATCTTTACAATTACATGTTTACAAATAATTAAAAAATCTCATAGTTTGTAAACATTCTTGTATATGTTTACGTATTTAGAATAACAATCAACCGTTCTCTATTTCAAATATGAAACATTAAAGCTAGAATTTTTATTTGTAAATTTTGCCATTTTTATACAATATTTTTTAACGTATAATATAATTTAATAAGGAACATTTCTATCAATGATAATTTTTGTGAATTTCGCTACCTTCATATTCTTATAATGTATAATTTAATAATTAAATTCACGTAAGTGCTATTTCTCTCAATTATAATTTTTTCGTAGGTGTATGTTCCGTTCCTTAGGAAGGAACTGAATAATTATGAGAAAACTGTAAATTGCGAGATATAAAGTTCCCAAATTCTTTTTGTTAAAGGGGGATTGAATTCGTAATACTATTCCTTTCCCTCCACCTTTCCTGCATCGGCAGTTTTAGGAGCGGGAAACCCTGACACATCGGAAATGCACATTATAAAATTCATCGTACCCGTCGGATTCATGAACTTAACCCGAAATTTCGCAGGCACGTATTTTGATAATTGCTCTTCCCACTTCCTCTCATCATTTCCCCTACAGCTAACAATAGACATTTAATTAAAACTATCTTTTTCGGAAAACTTACTAGACTTGAACTTGAGAGAGATGAATTTGTGAAAGATTTTCTATAATATTTCATTCAATTCAGTCGCTTCAGTAACCTTTAATTCGCAATAGCTTGAAGTGTGCTGCTCTCGATATTTCATCTTAATTTCATATAGTACATCTCGATTAATACTGCAATTAAGAATATTATAAAATTCTATTTTATTTCATCGGATATCGTTTCATTGTGCCGATTTGTATGTTCGTGATGCTTTAGCGTGAAAAAAAAACTTAGCATCGCGCGCGCGAAAGCGAGTTTTAAATATAGCAAAATTAATTAAACATCTAAAATATTTTAAAAGCATGATTATTATTATTTTATCGACACATTTTTTAATCTATTTACATAAATACAAATCACATTTCAATTCTCTTAAAATAACGAGCGTTTCCTTCTGTAAAAGTTGTTTCAATGTAATTATTTACTAGTTTACACAAAGAAAAATTAAACATGAAATGTTTTCGCTACACTATTTTGTACATCCTTGTTTCAATGAACGCAACTTACGACTAATGTAGATGTAGAAAATAAATTAATATGTAGAAAATAATTTGACAGATTGTGAAAATAAAAAAAATACAATAATAGTATTTGTCATTCGTAAGGCGATGTCTATTACATTAAAAATTTTCAATGCTCCCGCCGATTGTAGTTGTAGCAGCAATGAGCGGAAACAAGGATTACAAATCGGCTACGTCGATTTACGACTTCACGGTGAACTCCATCAGGGGAGAGGAAGTTCCTTTGTCCAAGTAAGCATAAACCCGACCGCGTCGCGTAAAGTCACATTATGGAAAAGATGTAATATCATCTCTTATTGGTTTAGATATAAAGATCACGTGTGCTTGATCGTAAACGTCGCTTCGAAATGCGGCCTCACAGCAACGAATTACAAAGAACTGAATGAACTATACGACGAGTATGCTGAATCTAAAGGTAAATTCTCACATTATAGGGAAATTGAAAGCTATATTACGAAGAAATAGTAATAAGGTAGATTTTTTTCATTATTTTGCAGGATTACGAATTCTAGCATTTCCTTGTAACCAATTCAATGGTCAAGAGCCAGGGAACAACGAGGAGATTTGCAGTTTTGCCGATCGCCAGAAAGTAATTTTACCCTTTATTTATAATCTTTTACAAACATAAATATTTGAGTGAAAAAATAGCGTTTGACTAAAAAATTTGACTAACTATAAAATTTGTTATATTGCAATATTATGTGTACATACACACACACGCGCGCGCGCGCGCGCGCACAGGATGTCCCGCATTTTCATAAATTAATATCTCATTAATCATTTCAAAAATTGCAAAATAGTAGAGCTTTTTGATTCAGTTTAGTTGGTTCTATCTATACAAAAGCGCTTTGCCAAAAATTGTGGGCATCCTGTATATTACCTTATGTAAGAAGCAATGCCGATAAAGTTCATATATTCAATGCTGGTTGTTTCACCTTTAGATAAATTATGTAATGGATAAACAAAAGAGAGAAGAGAGAGAAAGAGAACGAGAGAGAGAGGAGGGAGGGAGGGAGGGGGAGGGAGGTAGGGAGGGGGGAGAGGGGGGAGAGAGAGAGAGAGAGCAAACTGAGATTTATCAAAAGATGAAACAACTCAGCATTGGAGAAAAAGACATAATATTATATTATAATAACATAGACATAATATTATAATATTATAACAACATATATGCAATATAAAAGGTAACAAAAGTGCAAGTTTTAATAAAATTAATGTACAGAATTGTGTGTGTGTGTGTGTGTGTGTGTGTGTGTGTGTGTGTGTGTGTATGTGTGTGTGAGTATTTGTGAATCAACTATTTTATTAGTATGTAACTAAAGCTGAATAATTATGAAAACTTCAATGTACATAAATTCTACATATAAAACTTATATAGTTATCACCTATACAGTTCTCATTATAAAAAATGTTTTTTTCCCTGAATGTATTATAAACAATCGCCTACTTTCCTCAATGAATAAATCCATATTCATATATGTATTTTCTGCAGGTAAAATTCGATTTATTTGAGAAAATTGATGTGAACGGAAATAGCACGCATCCTCTTTGGGCATATTTGAAGAAAGAGCAAGGTGGCCTGCTGGGTAACTTCATAAAATGGAACTTCACCAAGTTCATCGTGAATAAAGAGGGCAAGGTCGTCGAGCGACATGGTCCTAATGTAGATCCCCACAAGTTGAAAGATTCTCTTGAAAAATATTTTTAAATTGTATCTTCCTATATAATTTTCGAAGGTGGATATTTCTTATAGTATAAACAAATTAAATAGGAGATTTTTAAATTTATATATTATGTTTGAACGAATTTTGTAGATTTTTTGCAATATGAAAAACTTCGCACATATAAAAACTTATTCTTTCCTTCTTGCATATTACGTACAATATTAGGCACAATAACCTATTTTTAAATTCTTTTTCGACATATATATATATATATATATATATATATATATATAAATATGCACATATTTTATATTTCGTAATGTGTAATTGTGAATTGTTTAAGTAACTGGAAATCAATATTACGTGTTTGCACATTCCTCATCTTTATATATGTATATCCACAAGTTTCATTTAAAATAAAGGTAATTATGTACTTTAACCGCGTTGATGACTTTGACATATGTCGTCAAGATCATGACCCTAAGTAACCTCCAAAAGGTTTTAGATAATGGTCGTCCTTCGTTAAGAAGTTATTGACAAATATAAATTAATTCCTAAAGACTTCCTTAATGATACAAAATGATTGTATATAACAGAACGTTAGGAGTCAAGCATGGTAATTCTTGTGCAAATCAATACAGTTAACAAAACCACTTTATTAATAATTAATCCGCTTACATGTTTCGGCTCACTTTTGGATCATCCTCAGAGACAATACGATGTTGTAATTACAAAAAATTTTTTAGAAATTAATTCATTTCAGAGTGAATCAACTCCACCTATTAACGGAAACTATAATATAAAATCGTATTGTTTCTGAGGATGGCTCAAAAGTGAGCTGAAACATGTAAGCGGATTAATTATTAATAAAGTTGTTTTGTTAACCGTATTGCATAAGAATTACCCGTGCTTGACTCTTATTGCCCTGTTATATTTAATCAAGTTATTAACAAAAAAAATTTTAGAAATGACAGTTTATTTCTGCTACATATAGTATTAAAAACTACTCGGTAAATATGTCGAAGACGGGAGCGCCAATGATCTTGTTCTTGACATATGTTGTCAAGATTATGATTCTGAATGACTTCCAATAGATTTTAGCCATCGTTCGTTATTCGTTAAAAAGTGTTGTATATATTAACAAAAAAAAATTCATTTTTCAAACTTTTTTGTTAATAACCTTTTAACGAACAGCGACGGCCACCTAAAACCTGCTGGAGGTCACTCAAGATTATGATCTTGTCCACATATGTCAAAATCATCGGCGCAGTGTCCCTTAATATTAATAATTACCGAAAAATTTATTACACAAATTAGACCTTTAACTCTAAATAGCTCAGAAACTATAAGAGATTGCCACCTAGTTGTTAAGGCAAAGTTATTCAGAATCATGATCTTAACAACATGTTAAGGTCATCGATGCAGTATCCCTTAAAGTGCATAATTACCAAAATAAATTCTTAAAGATATTAACTTTGCTTCTGTACATATTACTTAAATTATTAACACAATAAATTTTGTTTCTGTTTTACATTCTAATTACATAATAATTAGTATTAATACATAATAAATAATTATCTAATTTGTACCCGCAAAATTCATCATTTTGACATGTATATGTCTTGTTTGACATTTATGTATGTGTAATGGCACTAACAAAAAGATATACAATTTCGCTTAAACCAAAAATATCTTGTAATATGTACAGACACTTTGCTATATGGTATAAGAAATAAATAAATTTATGTGTAATGATCACATGCTTATTCAAAATCCCAAGCGCGATCTTTTGCGAATGACAAACGACATTTGAAGAAATATAACTGTAGAAATGTTAATTATTACGTTATTATTATAATATACGAAGGAAAGCGAAGCTTCGATACAAATTGTATTTTTATTGACAAACAATCGCTGGCTCACATTCGCATTACTTTCGGCTTTGCACTCTTGTAGGGGAGACCGGGGCTAACAGACTCATTTTTTAGTTTCGAATTTTTACGGACAAATTAAGAGACTTAAGGGAAAAATGAATTCTACACAAGTTACTATATACATTTGACTAATATTTTACTAATACTACCTAATATTTTAATAATAAGGGGAAGCTGACAATTAATATGAAAAAAAAAATGCATTTTTCTAATGCATTCCATCTAACCCCGGAACCGGGATAATTTGACTAAGATTATGAAAATAAAGACTAATATATTTTAAGCTACATCTTTGGCTGCATATTAATAAAACTTTTATAAAAATATATTTTCAACGCAAACATTCGCAGGGCAAAATAATACTTTTTTTTGCAAAATTTGTTCATTTCGTACAAAAACACGTCGAATAAGCTTAGTTTTCGAGATTGAACATGAGAGAACTAAACTTATAACATTTACTACTAAGAAAAATCTCTTTAAAGGAATAAAATTTTGAGTAAGTACAATAAGAGTCGTCACTGAATGAGTCATATAATTCCATGCTGTGGTTAGTCTACTATTCCCATCTGTTCGTTTTTTTTAAATATTAACAATAAACGATAACAAAGACTAACCAAAAAAAAAATCTGTTGGACTTTATTAAGAACTATACTTACTATCAAAGTAGAAATCAAATATCTCAGACAATCATGTACGATTATAAAACAAAAACTTTAAGAATAAAAATATTTACTTAGGTGTACGATTTTTTAAAATTGTAGCAAAATTTCTATCACACATGTGTTCGCAACAAGATATTACAGCAGACTTTAGCGGCAGTCCCTGCTGCGTGCTCAAACACGTTTACGCATGTCTTGCATGTTTTGTTTTTAATGTAGCCTCGATTATTCTACTTATCCCTATATTCAACTGACCCCTATAAACCGCGCGAAAATGTTGTACGTCAAAGAGTCAAAATCGATATTTCATTCTGACTTCAACTGAGGCGTACATTTGAGGAACACGGAATTACTGTTAATTAATTCGGCAACTTCGAAATTGACGCGACTCGAATGGTACACATGATCGATACATTTGTCCCAACTGTCAACAATAACATTGCCGACATAAATGTAATTTCACTTGCACGTATAAACGCCCATTCTACTTTCGTGATAATTATTTAGCTACAGTGCAGCAGTTACTTTTACGCAGCGTTTACGCTTGTAATAACCTTGCGGTATCACTGGCAATACTATACACTTTTAGCCTAATTGCGCCTTTTCAAACGATTCTGCGTGATGCGCACAGCAGTCGTGTCGGAACGCGAGAGATAATTTATCAATTAGATTACTCTGTAAAATATAAGCAATGTTTCTCTCAATTCTTTTATTTTTGTGTTCCAATTTCGATTAACCTAACGTTTTATTGGTTCCTTCTGTCGAGCACGAAAAATAATTCGACTCAATGTGTATCGTGGATCATGATTTTATAGGGATATTTTTCGAACCAATTTGTGATTCGACTTATCTCTTATATGTTGAAAATGTCAGAGCAATAATGGTCCCTATACTGAAAAGGTTTTCCCTCAGAAGAGGATTCTCGATTAAATAGCCAAATCCAATCTACCTTTGCAATCACGTAGGATAATTCGAAATCTCAAATCATTAATTTCACAATCGGCAGAGATATTTATCAGCGGCATATCGAAAATTAAGACTGAACGTTCCAGCAGAGGAAGGAACTCGCGCGTACATCGTTGACATGTCTGATTTATCTGTCAAGTATAAAAGTTCAGGTATCGTGCGCAAGTGTTCCTTCCGCAATTTGTTAATGAATTTTTTTGTGAGATCCACACACGCGTGCGCGCGCGCACTCACACATACACAGAACAGAAGTGTGTCAACAGAAGAACAAGAGTAAGCGTGACGCACGTTCGCCGTTCTGAATTCGCATCCCCCTGACGGCGAAGACAACGACAATGATGATGATGACGATCAAAATAGATCATGTCGGATTATAATCTCGAGCGCGTATACATCATAAGCGCTACGCGGCGTATACACGCACGTATATACGCACGTGTACGTAATGATGCACATGGTTAATGTACAAAATGAAGTTGAGATACTAACGTTATAATTACTCGTCCTTGCCTGCTGACTGATCCCCGAGGTTTCGCTTCCATTCAGAAGACACCGCTTTCTCAACGTCATCGCTTCCAAACGTGACGTCTCATTCTACCGCGGGCCGAAATACTGCCCTCGTGCCGAACGACTCCGGGGGTATGGAAAAAATCGCGCTACATCTCGATAGTTTAACGTCAGCCACGCTTAAATAGCTCCTCCTGTAGCTAGCGAATAAAGAGAAAGAAAAAGAGCAGAAAATTCATCGTTTTCAATTCTCTCATTGGAAATGAAATCAATTTACTCCTAGGTCATCTCTCATTGATTTCTCGGGATCATTAGTCGATATCATTTAGTCCATTTCTAATTACATAATTCTATCTGGAAACACAGTAGTGTCTCTCGATACTAAAACATAGCGCGAGACACCGTGCGAGCTAGCGAGTTGTGCCGGATCGAGATTCTGGATCTCAATAATGGTTGAAATAACTAGGAAAAAATATAAAATTTTAAGATAAAACCAGATAAAATTTTTATATCCAGGAAAAGGTATTTGGGGTGGAGTTTTGAAAGGATGAACCTCCCTGATTTTCTTGTCGCTTGACATATTACTGTATTTTGATGTGCTGATTACAAATATGATAATGAAAATTGGCAACTAGGTCATTTTCAGGGTCAAAAATTAAAAAATCGATTTTTTTCACATTTTTCCGCACGTTTCGCGTGGAAAATTGTGATAATTTGCCGTGCAATCGTGTTAAGCGTTACCACTTACACCCCATCTCCCTCCTCTTCTTTAAGGGCGCACACTTCCATGCGAAGCGATTTTCACCCCACTTCCCCCTCTGCTTAAGGATACACATGAAATGCATGACAAATGTGAAAGATCGTTTTTTAAGTTTTTATTTGACCTTGAAAATGACTCTGTCACCAATTTCCATTATCATATTCGTAATCAGCACACCAAAATACAGTAATCAAGCGACAATAAAATCGAGGGGTTCACCATTTCGGAACTCTATCCGATATTTGTAATTATAATAAAACAATATGAAAAAATGATTTGTTTTCCTCCAGTAAAAATACATGTCATACGTACATGTATTTTTGTTGTCCAAAAATGATTGGATTCTAAGTTATTCGTTTGATAACTTAAAATATAAAATTCTATTTACACAACTAATCGATATAGTTCCATTACATTTCGAGGATGTTTTCCATAAGTTAAGTTTAAATCTTCGAATCCGCATCCGTGAATGTAATCTCTTCTTTCTTTGTCCTCGTGATTTCTGAAGTTACGTAAACGAGGTAACATAACATACGGAAAGATTCCAATCATTTTGGTGAATCCAGATAGATCCAATATGCCACCGAGGAGACTTTTGAAGGTTGAGAAACTATAGCTGAGACTATACATATGGGCGGCCAAACCCACATATGTGGGGTGAGGTTCGTATAAAACGTCGCAGATTAATCTCTTTTTCTCTCGAAGTGTATATCGATTTTAGAAAAAAAAGGATGGTTTAAATAAAAGTTATAGGGTAGGTGCCATTTCGAGAGACATTTATAGAGGCCGCGCTAGTTTTATATAAATAAATAAACGCCACGGAGAGCTTACATCATTTCCTAGGAGTGTCAATGACAAGCTCTCTCTCTCTCTCTCTCTTTCTCTCTCTCTCTCCCCCTCCCTATCCACCCCTTCCCTCCTCTCTCTTTCATTGAACTGTTTAATGTGAATGTAATATTAATTTTTATACAAAAAATAGATATAAATTTTAAGCGCTAATTCCCAGTCAAAGTTAGATGTTATATACTAATACATATAGGTACATCGTACCTACCTACACATATAGGTACGTATTTTAAGTAAATTTTTATCTCAAAAATATTGCGCGCCGATTACTTTCGGACTTTCAACACTATCAATTTGAAATAACATTAATAATTCCTCAAAATCAAATCGTTAATTTGATGCTACTAGCATCTTAAAAAGAACTTGTTATGAAAAATATTACCTCGACCGAGATTTGAATCCATATCTCTAACTGTTCGATCACCAAAGCCTTGACAACATTCTTTGTAATAACTAACATTTATAAAGAATACACATTGAAAGGCAACGTGTGTAATTTATACAATACATTTCATTGTATAGTGTATACAATACATTTTATTGTATAAATTTTTAATTTCAGTTTTTACAAAGACTATAATATTTGATTCCTTGTTCTTCATTTCTTTCTAATCCTTAGAATTTTACCAGTTTCTATCAAAGTATTAGGTATACAACTTAATTCTCAACCCCTACATTTAATCGATTACAACATCTATCCATATTTAAATCTTTTTCCCACCATATATAATAGTATTAAAGCGCCATCTTTCAGCTTTAAAACAAGGTATAATAGTTGACGATGCTGCTAATATACTCGTAATATCAAAATACAGTAGTGAAAGCAATGTCATTCGAAAAGCAGCATTTGAAACACTACCTCTTTTTCACATTTCAACTGAAGAAAAATGCCGGCGAGGCTAAGAAAATGATTTGCCTTAGATGAAAATGCTCTGTCTGGTACGTGTAAAAAGTGATTTCAAAAGTTTCGAGATGGCAATTTCAGTCTCTAAGATGACGAATACCCTGGACAACAACAAAAATTGTAGATCCCATATGCTTGTAACAATTATTGAATAACCAACGCACCACAAGCATATAAGAATATAATAGGTCGCAGGCCTAACGTAAGAAGAAGAAAAAAAAAGAAACATTAACATATTTGTGTTAAAAAGGCCAAAAATTAAATTGTACATCTAACAGATTAATTTTAATCTCGATTTAACTTATTCTTTTTTAAATTTTTTCTAATTCTTAGAACTAAAAAAAGAATGAAGAATTAGTTGAACCAAGATTAAAATTAAACTACATTGATTATAAAAATGAGTATATGCACGTTTCTACCAAAATAATTTAATTTAAATTTCAGTTCAATTTCAGTTCTAACTCTTCATCCTATTCTAATTTTTTTTCGCTAATTCTAAGAATTAGAAATAGATAAAAACTAAATTGAATTAAAATTAAAGTCAATCTACATTGATAGAAACAAGCATTAGAAGAATAAGTTGAATCAAGATTAAAGTTAATAAAAATTTAAATCTACAATGCTAGAAATGAGCATAGGTTAATCAGAATTTGGTCAAATTCCAGGGTTTCGAAATGCCTTGATCCACCACTGATGTCCAAGTACTTGCACACTGACGCACATACGCATTAAAAACTGCTCACGTCACCGACATGATATGATAATCAGTACAAAATAGGGATTTCTAGTGATTGATTCGTGTGACATCCTCGGCGTTTATTTGAAGCTCGTTTTTGCATTTTTCAGCGGTAAGAGATACAATCCGATCCGTCTTAATCTGATACGCGAAGTGATCGATGTAGTGCGTTTCGAGAATTGTCGGAAATTCTCGTAGAAATATCATCGAGACATAAAGCGTAAAGTTAGGCGTAGATTCTTCCCTAGGAGCATTCTGATCGTTTATCTCCGCGAGGTTGGCACACGATAGATGGCCACCGATCGCAAAATTCCATAGAATTCCTATAATTTATAAGAACTCTAGAATTCTGTACACACACGTCGATACTCATAATTATATCCCTTATTACTGTTAGAGATGGATAAAAGAATAAATTTATTCAAATATAATTTCACAAAAAAAATCTTTTTATAATATAATGTATCTTAAAAAATATAAAAAATATATATAGTAATCCTTCAATTTCCTTTTATATACATATGTATGATTAATAAATAATTAATTTATATATATATAGGGTGGCATGAATATACGGCCCCACTCTCGAGATAGAGTGGACTAAACTAAGTAGAAAAGTCCTCTACCATTTTGTAATGCTCGCAATAATTAACGAGATATTAACGTTTAAAAATAACCGAACACGCACGTCCTCTCGACCTATTATTGTCGAAAATACGGCCCACCGAGCGCACGGGCCGCGAAGAGCGGGACTTACCGTCGCGAGTATCTAAGCTCAAATGGCGCGGCGCATTTGCTAGGCCATTCCCGCTCCTCGCGGCCTGCGCGCCGTGTGCTCAGTAGGCCGTACCTTCCATAATAGTAACGGACGGAAATAGTAGTCAGACGGACGCGTGTATTCGGCTATCTTTAAACGTTAATATCTCATTAATTATTGCGAAATGGTACAGGACTTTTCTACTCAGTTTAGTCCACTCTACCTGCTAGGGACGAGTAGGGCCGTGTATTCATGCCATTCTGTATGTATATATATACATATATATGTATGACTAATTAATTTTTAATTGACAAAAAAATATAAAAGTGACTTTTACCAAAGTTTAATTTTTTTAACTTAATTAATGGTTAGCATTTTGTTAATTACAAAATGTAAATATTTTTTATTAATTAATTCAATTGGATTAATCGCAGTTTGTATTTCACCCTAAAGGTTGAAATATAATAAACAATAATAAGAAACAGAGTTCAACAGACAGATTTAGAAACAGGAAATATATTTCGACATATACAAAACCAGACTTTAATTCACAATAAATGAATAAAAATGAGTAATAAATATTCACCATATGTTCTAATAATGAAATTTAATAATGTCAAATAAAAAAATCGATATAGAAATTAATTGAATTTAAGAATATCAGTAAATTAATTGATTTCTTAATAACAACAACGACTTATGGGAAAAATGAATTCTACACCAGTTACTACATACATTTGACTACCTGCTACTATTAGGAGTACAAATTAGTTCGGTTAATTTTTTTGTGTTCAAAAATGCATTTATTTCAAAACAAAATGAATGAACAGATTAATTAAAGTATTGTCCATCGCTGGTTACTACTTTTCCCCATCTCTCAGGCAATTTTCGAATTCCATCTCGAAAAAATGACTCGTCTTTGGAGGCGATCCAATTTTGGAGTCAATTTTCGATTTCTGCGAAAGAAGTGAACCGATGACTTGCCAAATCGTGCTGCATCCTTCGGAACAATCAATAATCAGAAGGAGCAATGTCCGGAGAATACGGCGGGTGCGGTAAAACATCCCATTTGAGCGTTTCCAAATATTTTTTTACGACTTTAGCGACACGAGGCCGAGCGTTGTGTGTGTTGATGAAAAAAAATAACTTTATCATGTCTTTGCTCGTATTCTGGCCGTTTTTTTCGCAATGCACGGCTCAAACGAATCAATTGTAGCCGATACCGATCGCCCGTAATGGAATCGCCAGGTTTCAGCAGCTCATAGTAAACAACACCCTTTTGGTCCCACCAGATACAGAGCATGATCTTCGAATCATGAATGTTCGGCTTTGGTGTTGATGTTGAGGTCGATGGCAACGATTGACTGGGCTTAGCGTAGTATTTTTTCTTCTTGGGGTTGTCGTAGAACATCCACTTCTTATCTCCAGTCACAATCCGATGCAAAAAACCTTTTCTTTGTTATCTTTCAATCAGCTGTTCGCAAGTGAAAAATCGCCTTTCAACGTCTCTCGGTTTCAATTCATAAGGCACCCAATTTCTTTGTTTTTGAATTATTCCCATGGCTCTCGTGCAGAAACGGTTTGTTGAGTTACTCCCAATGATTCTGCAAGCTCCTCTTGCGTTTGATTCTGATCTTCTTCGAGTAATACCTCTAATTCTTTGTCTTCGAATTTTTTTGGCTGTCCAGAACGAGGCTTGTCTTCAACGCTGAAATCTCCATCCTTGAAACGTCGAAACCATTCCCTACATGATTTATCAGTTGGAGCAGTGTCACCATAAACTTCGACAAGCATTCGATGGGCTTCAGCTACACTTTTCTTCCAATTAAAGCAAAAAATTAGAACCTCCCGCAAATGCTGCTTAGTTAACACAAAATTCGACATTTCAAACACAGTAAAAATCAAGGTTTTTGTATGAAACTCAAAGCGATATAAACTGAATATTATTAGCAGATGTCTAACCTCTCTGAAAACGCCAAAATCAGTTGTCACTATGAACCATTCACAACAGCCAGAGCCAGCTTTTGGGAAATTAATCGAACTAATTTGTACTCCCAATAATATTTTAATAATAAGGGGAAGCTGACTACCAATATGAAAAAAAATGCATTTTTTTAATGCATTCCATCTGATCCCGGGACCGGGGTAATTTGACTAAGATTATTAAAATAAAGATTAATGTATTTTAAGCTACATCTTTGGCTACATATTAATAAAACTTTTATAAAAATATATTTTCAACACAAACATTCGCTTCGCAGGGCAAAACAATACTTTTTTTGCAAAATTTGTTCATTTCGTACAATAACACGTCGAATAAGCATAATTTTCGAGATTGGACATGAAAGAACTAAACTTATAACATTTACTACTGAGTAAAATCTCTTTAAAGGAATAAAATTTTGAGTAAGTCGTCAATAAGAGTCGTCAATAAATGAGTCATATAGTTCCATGCTGTAGTTAGTCTACTATATCCATCCGTTCATTTTTTAAAATATTAACAATAAACGATAACAAAGACATCTAAACAAAAAAAATCTGTTGGACTTTATTAAAAACTACACTTACTATCTAAGTAAAAATCAAATATCTCAGACAATCATATACAATTGTAAAACAAAAACTTTAAGAATAAAAATATTTACTTAGGTGTACGATTTTTTAAAATTGTAGCAAAATTTCTATCACACATGTGTTCGCAACAAGATATTACAGCAGACTTTAGCGGCAGTCGCTGCTGCGTGCTCAGACACATTTACGCATGTCTTGCATGTTTTGTTTTTAATGTAGCCTCGATTATTCTACTTACCTCTATATTCAACTGACCCCTATAAACCGCGCGAAAATTGTGTTGTACGTCAAAGAATCAAAATCAATATTTCATTCTGACTTCAACTGAGGCGTACATTTGAGGAACACGGAATTACTGTTAATTAATTCGGCAACTTCGAAACTGGCGCGACTTGTGGAATGGTACACATGATCGATACATTTGTCCCAACTGCCAACAATAACATTGCCGACGTAAATGTAATTTCACTTGCGCGTATAAATGCCCACTCTACTTTCGTGATAATTAGCTACAGTGCAGCGGTTACTTTTACGCAGCGTTTATGCTTGTTCAAGAACCTTGCTTGTTTACGATGTTACTGGCAACACTATACACTTTTAGCCTAATTATGCCTTTTCAAACGATCCTGCGTGTTGCGCATAGCAGTCGTGTCGGAACGCGCGGGACAATTTATCGTTTAGATTACTCTGCAAAATATAAGCAATGTTTCTCTCAATTCTTTTATTTTGGTGTTCCAATTTCAACTAACCTAATGTTTTATTGGTCCCTTCTGTCGAGCACGAGAAATAATTCGACTCACTGTGTATCGTGGATCACAATTTTACTGGGATATTTTTCGAACCAATTTAAGACTCGACTTATCTCTTATCTGTTGAAAACGTCAGAGCAATAATGGTCCCTATACTGAAAAGGTTTTCCCTCAGAAGAGGATTCTCGATTAAATAGCCAAATCCAATCTATCTTTGCGTCACGTAGGATAATTCGAAACCTCAAATCATTAATTTCACAGTCGGTAGATATTTATCAGCGACATATCGAAAATTAAAAATTAAGACCGAACGTTCCAGCAGAGGAAGGAATTCCCGCGTACATCGTTCTCATGTCTGATTTATCTGTCAAGTATAAAGTTCAGGTATCGTGCGCAAGTGTTCCTTCCGCAGCAATTTGTTAGTGGATGTTTTGTGAGATCCACACACGCGTGCGCGTGTACACACACATACACAGGTATGTCAAGAGCAGGACAAGAGTAAGCGTGACGGATGTTTGACGTTCTGAATTCGCATCTCCCTGACGACGAAGACAACGACAACGATGATGGTGACGATCAAAATAGATCATGTCGGATCATAATCTCGGGCGCATATACCATAGGCGCTACGTGGCGTATACACGCACGTACGCACGTATGCGTAATGGTGCACATGGTTAATGTACAAAATGAAGTTGAGATACTAACGCTATAATTATTCGTCCTTGCGTGCTGACTGATCCCCGAGGCTTCGCTTCCATTCAGAAGACGCCGCTTTCTCAACGTCATCGCTTCCAAACGTGACGTCTCATTCTACCGCGGGCCGAAATACTGCCCTCGTGCCGAGCGACTCCGGGAGTATGGAAAAAATCGCGCTACATCTCGATAGTTTAATGTCAGCCACGCTTAAATAGCTTCTCCTATAGCTAATAAAAAGAAAGAAAAAGAGTAGAAAATTCATTGTTTTCAATTCTCTCATTGGAAATGTAATCAATTCACTTCTAAGTCATCTCTCATTGATTTCTCAAGATCATTTAGACCATTTCTAACTACATAATTTTATCTGGAAACACAGTAGTGTCTCGGTACTAAGACATAGCGCGAGACACTACCGTGCGAGCTAGCGAGTTGTGCCGGATCGAGATTCTGGATCTCAATAATGGTTGAAATAATTAGGTTAAATTTATATACCCAGGAAAAGATATTTGAAATTTTGAAAGGATGAACCCCTCTGATTTTCGTGTCGCTTGACATATTACTGTATTTTGGTGTGCTGATTACAAATATGATAATGAAAATTGGCGACAAGGTCATTTATAGAGTCAAATATTAAAAAAACGATTCTTTTCACATTTTTTCACGCGTTTTGTGTAGAAAATTGTGATCATTTGCCGTGCAAGTGTTAAGCGTTACCACTTACACACGAAGCGACTCCCACTCCATCTGCCTACCTATTTAGGGGCGCACGACTTCCACGCGAATCAATTTTCACCCCACTTCCTCCTCTGCTTAAGTACACACATGAAACGCGCGAAAAATCGTTTTTTAAGTTTTTATTTGACCTCGAAAATGACTTTGTCACTAATGTCCATTATTATATTCGTAATCAGCATACGAAAATATAGTAGTATGTCAAGCGACAAAAAAATCGAGGGATTCACCCTTTCGGAACTCTATCCGGTATTTGGAATTATAATAAAACAATATGAAAACATGACGAAATTTGTTTTCCTCGAGTGTATGTCATACGTACATGTTATTTTGTTATCCGAAAATGATTGGATTCTAAATTATACGTTTAATAGCTTAAATTATAAAATTCTATTCACACAATTAATCGATATAATTCCATTGCATTTCGAGGATGTTTCCATAATTTAAATTTAAATCTTCGAATCCGCATCCATGAATGTAATCTCTTTTTTCCTTGTTCTCGCGATTTCTGAGTTTTTATGAGGTTACGTAAACGAGGTAATATATAATAATATACGAAAAGGTTCCAACCATTTTGGAGAATCCAGATAGATCCAATATGCCATATGAGAAGATTTTTGAAAGTTGAGAAATATAGTTATAAAACTATACATATGAGCGGCCGAACCCACATATGCGGGGCGAGATCCGTATAAAATGTCGCAGACGTTAAGACGAATTAATCTCTTTCTCTCTCGAAGTGTGTATCGATTTTAGAAAAAAAAGGATGGTTTAAAAATTATAGGGTAGGTGTCATTTAGAGAGACATTTAGAGGCCGCGCTAGTTTTATATAAATAAATGACGCCACGGAGAGCTTACATCATTTCCTAGGAGTATTAATGACAAACTCTCTCTCTCTCTCTCTCCCCTCTTTTCCCTCCCTCTTCCCTCTCTGATTATGAACAAAGAGGCACTAAATTATTTTCCCTCGATTCTCAGCTGTTTTGCTACATAATGACATAATTAAATGTAGACAAAAAACAAAAGAAGAAGATATTCATAGTGCAGAGAATCTATCTTAATTTCCAACTGTCACAATTGTTCTAAGTGAAGAAATGAAAGCTTCCATTTCTATTTGAAGTGAAGTATTTTTGATAATCATGATAGAATAAAATGAAAAACGATGTCGAGAAAATGACGTCGGTTTATTTGACATCATTTTTCAGATTATTGTATCATAATTACTAAAAGCAGGACTTAATTCTGCAAGCAGAATAGCAAAGAAAAATTGCTGAAGAAAGCAAAGGGCTAGGCCATTTCGTACTATCCTATCTCTCTGTTTAATACATGTTTCAACTGAATCGTGTCGCACGAAGGCCGTAAGAGATTGATCGATAGTGATGACGTAAAAGAGCTCCTGAATTGTCATTTATCGCCGGCCTTTAAGGGCTAACGTTGACGTCGTCAACATCAACGGAACGTCACGCGGAGGTGGCACCAGATTCCATGAACGTGTATCACCTATATCGTTGATATCGACGCGAACGGTTATCAACAAAGTTCAGCCATCAAAGGCGTCTAATTTCAACTTTAACCCTTTCCCACCCACGCCAGCGTGTATAAGTCCTCCGCTCATTCCTTCTTTTTCCGCAGCGCGGCAACCTTCTCCCGCATAAGATTCAGATGCAATTACGCAATACGCAGTAAAAATACATCCGCGGGAAATGTCAGTGGAACGATTGGAATTAAACGTTTCAAGGATGCTGCGTTCGTTCAAAAGGTTCTGCATGCTCGCATGAACCCTTGATACGAGAGCAGCACCTCTTCCCTCGGTCTTCGTCTCTTTCAACAACGGTAATGACGATAATGTCCCCTGTTAGAAACTGCGTTATCGGTATATTCGATTGAACGCATTTTCCTCAAGATATTTCCGGTCTGACATTTTTCCAATCGTTGTATTATATATAAATGTCATTGCTCTAACGATGTTTATCGCCTTATACACGACAAACGTTTCGAGACAATTTATGAACTTGTGATGATAGCGAAAAAGGAAAAGAATTTACAGAAAGGACTTCAAGTCAGCAAGATTTTTAAGAATATATACGTATATATGTCATATTTCAAAGCATTACTAAAAATATATAAAGTTCACTAATTGTTATATTATTGCATATAAGTATATGTATAAAATTTGAGCACAATTCTCTTGTTGGTTAAAAGTTATTCAATTTTTTGCCAATCTTGATTGTTGCGTTGTTTTATTAGTTAAATTTCATAAGATCATGACATTACAAGTTGAATCTAATTTTATATATACAATATGTGTGTGTGTGTGTGTGTGTGTGTGTGTGTGTGTACACACTAATAAACTAATAAAAAATTTGTGCAAAAGGTCATTTATTTACTTATTTCACCCTTCAGTCACATCTCTTGAGAATTTTATATTAGTCACACAGAAGGCAAAATGATCCGAATATTTTTATTGATTGCTGTATTTACAGCAATCTTTTGTTCCTTAAAATCATAAAAGTTACTAAACATATTTTTTTTAATTGTAGAATGCAGTGGCTTTTTAAAGAGAAAATTTTTAATTTTATCAAATTTAAAAAAATCGCAAAGGCTGACGTTCAAGGAATAATATGCGATATATATTGAAGTTCCAAAAGGGTATTTTACTTTGGATAAATAGCAATTTAAGTCCCATTTTAAAAAAAAGATCTTAAGAATATAAAGTCTCACACCCCTGAATCTCAGATGATCACAAAGAGTTGGAAGTTATTTCACTTTTTATTTGTTTCAGAACGCAATTATGAAAAAAATTTTTTCGCTGACATGATTTTTTTAACTGATATCTTTAGCAGTTAGCTAATATTGAACAGTTAAAACATCCTTAACAAGATATTCCGTTAAAAATTAAGTTAAAATTAAGTTAAAATTGTTGAAAAGTAAAAAAAAATTAACGAATCTTTAGAAACATTGATTGTTGCGAACATAATTTCTTTTCATTTCCATTACGAACAACATTTCGGAGATTTTATCTGATCGTAAAACAATCAGATCGTCGAAAAATAACTTTTATGCTTCCAAATACGTCGAATGCGTCTTACGTAAAACCGGTAAAGATAATTTAAAATGTTTGTCGTTGTGGTATATAAAATAATACCATTTTCGATCGTAGTGGATTTTAATTGACCTGGGTAGAATTAATGATGTCACATGCGTCGACTATTGACGTTACATGCTCTACCTATTATTGAAGCAGGCAATCATTTTTACCTACCGACCTGGCAACTAACCTGAATTTTACTGGGAAAACTTTAGAATTTTAAACGAAGAATCCTCCTTAACTTAGAAAAATATTAGATTCCGAGATAGGTCCATACAAAAATCAAAATTATATGAGTCTTAATTTACGAAGTGATACGGAGTGTCTTCCTAAAGTATATCTTTCTATTTTTGACTGCCTTCTCTCTGTCTGTCTATAAATTTTTAACATTTGTTTACTTCCTCCCTTACTTTCGATCTACAATAATGCTCGACTTACAGTTCGCATTATTAAGTATACAAACACGCAGATAGAAGTGTACATGAATCGTAATGTCTTCCTATAACATGCCACCTATTAACAGATATGAATATATGCAATAATTGTTTTGAAAAAAGTAAAATGATAGTGTCAATTTGCTATTGGCCTATTTTTTATCGAATATTGATTAATACGATCCTATTTCGGTCTATCATATACAGAGAAGGTTGATGAAACATTATACAATAGCCTTTTCAATTTTGGCATTTAAATAAAGGTTTGGACATTCATTTTAACATCAAAAATCATCACACAAAACAATGAGGCGAATTTTAAACAAATAATCAGAAATTGTATTTATTAAGATTTATACATTATAATATTTATTCAACCACACGGAAGATGAGCTCTTGACGATCGAAACAATCGTTCGCGTTGCGAGAATTAATTGTAATTTTAAAAACTCAAACTTTTTTTTATTTAATAATTAGTATATTTAATTTTAAGTTGTTATTAATTGTAGCTCATTAACAACCACTCAGTTTGGCTCATTCCTTTTATCGCATAATATAATATTTGATATATTTTCTTCTTTTTCTAAAAAAAAATCAAAATTCAATACAAAAAAATTAGAAAGAAGAGGTAGAAGTGTAAGTCGCCGCAATTTCCGTCACACGATGACGTTCAACCGGCTCAATCTCTCGAAGTCTAACCTAACCTCTCGTCGATAAACGTGGGCTGGCGAGTGATTCTTCTCTCCCTTCCATCGCCCCGAGAGCGCCGATTCAGAGCACGACTCGCTTGTTTTAATTCGCCTTAATCGCGACGTCACGTCCTCTTCCTTCCGCTTCAACTCACGTGCGGATGTGAGCTTAACTCACCGAACGGGTATAGGGTAGGGCAAGAGAAGAGAGAGGAGAGAATCGACCATTACACAGGCCGACCGCCTTTCGACATCGAAACTACATACATGTAGTAAGATACGACCGGCGTGACGGAGGCATTCCAATAGACTTGAATAGATCGTGCCGATTTGTTTTGCGCATGCGCACGAGATCGAGTCTCCGCGCGTCTTTTCGAGATAAAAATTTCAGAAAGATGAAGGAATCGATGACAGATATCGAGTAAACTCCCATTCCGATAACGCATAGAGCGACCGCGACCGAATCAATTTGCAAATACAGTAGATTTCTCAATTCTCTGTACGTTCGTAACGCGACAAACTAAATTCACATTTTCGTTCAAAAATTCTATATTTCGTACATTTGAATTTCAGTTGGAATAATATTATTGTAACTACATCATACATTGTTGTAACTACAGTAAAAATCTTAAAAATTAAAGACAAAAATATATAAAGAAATAGGAGTCTCACAGCGTGGTACTTTGTGCGTAAATACAATAATAAAAATCTTAAAGACAATTAGTTATATTGTAAACAGCACTTATACACAGATGATGTACGTGTCATTGACCGCTACATCAATCTCACTCACATATGCCACACATAGAGGAAAACTCCCTATTATGAAATAGGCGTCTAATTATGAGATAATGGCGTTTCTGCTAAACTAATAAACGCTAGTCTATTAGTTCCACCATGAATTTGTTGCTCTTGAATTGAAAACTATTTAATAGAAAATTCATTATTAGATCATGCCTGTAGTCATTGTAAAACAAGATTTTACAATTTGAATGTCTTCAAGTTTCATTGAGATGAGTTTCATCATAAGACAAGTTTCATTTAAACCTTGTTTATTATTTAATAAATAAATATTTGGCAATAAATTCTTCATATAGTGATAGAATAAGGTCGTACTAATAAAAAAATACGGGATATGTTGAAATGTTTAATTACAGAAAATTTAATGATCGTAAAATCGTGGATAATAAAGACGTGGAAATCGTAATATGAGATATCCAGAGTATTCCTAATATGAATTAACCCATGCTCCTATGTTATAGTATAAATCATTGCTAAAGTATAATAAAGTATAAATGTACAATAATAAAGTAGATAACAGGAATGATCATCAAGTGCCAGCTTTTGCGTGATTTAATCCTGGAAAATGATTTGCAAATTTATAAACGAAAAAAGAAGTAATTGTTATACAAAAATTATTGCGTTTAACCGATAATAGACGGCTTTAGGGGATCCCCTTAAAGGGATAAATCATAATTTTTTGTATAACAATGATTTTTGTCCTCTTTTATGGATTCGAAAATTCTTTTCAAGGATTAAAGTATGCGCATTAATACGTGTATGTGAGGTGGAGTTTATGCCAAGAACAACAAATGCCAGAAAAAATTTTTCTTAAGATTTCAATTTCGAAATTTTTTATCGTTCTCGGAATAAATTCCACAAATTACAGACATGTATTAACGTGTATACTTTAATCTTGGAAAAAGATTTTTGAATCTGTAAAAGAAGAAAAAAGTAAGTCCTTGCAAAGCACGTATTACATTTCATTTTAGGAAAAATATTATATATTTTTTCTACACTTTGAATCTTAATTCCAAACTCAATATTGTTCGTTCAAATAATCTGAATCCCGCCTCACGCTTATTTTCAATCTACAAGCTGTAAAACTTTTATATCAAGCAAATGTTAACCTCAGGTGATAATTATACGTGCCAGAAAAAAGGAATTTTTTAATAACAAATTACAATATAAGGTCTATTATATTAATTAAACAATGTTAAGATGATAAACAATAACATATTTTATTATTCTACGATGACATTTTTAACAGAACATTTTGAGTTTTACTTAACCTTCCTCAGCCGTGTATAAATTCAAATTACTTTCTATGTTTTAAAAATTCGCAATAATTATAATAACTTCATCTCACTTTCTGTTACGACTTTTCCATTTATTGTACACCATAATACTGAATTAATAGTCATGAAGTCAAGGTAGTATAAGTCCAGTTTTTTAGAAGCCAATTCTTCGGTTACCAGCGAGAAATGGTGGAATCAATTAATTAAAATTTTCAATGTTCCAAAGTCAATAGCAAAATAGGTGTACATAGTGTACATGGAATAACGATCAAAAGAGACAGCAAATGTAACGATATTGTAGCGACTGTAGTTCTTTATCGTATATAAAGACAAACGAATGTAGGTTTTAGACAAACGATTATAACATATTATAGAGAGTATAGTTCTTTGGCGCACAAACGACAAATGTTAAATGATGATTGATCACCTTGATTTCATGACTATTAATTCAGGAACATTAAGATATATTCGTACAACAAATAAAAAAGTAATAGAAAGTGAGATGAAATTATCTATATATTAATTATATTAATATATTAATTAATTATATAATTATATACATAATTATTGCAAATTAAAAAAAAAAATTTTTAAATTATCACGTACAAAAATATATGTATATTAAAATATTTGTCATCAGATATGAACTATTAAACATTTTATTATTACACTAACGCACAAAGTATCACATTGACTTCTCTATGTATTTTTGTTTTTAATTTGTTAAATATCGAGTTCTGTATTTTATTTAATTTTTTTCATTATTGTTAAATCTGAAAACTATCAAGCATGCAGTATCTCATATGCGCATAAAAATAGAGTTTTGAGAAAATACGTGGCTCATAAAAAGAAGATTTTTACACGTCTAATTTTGGGAGGGCTTCGTTTGCAATATTGCACACAACAATATTGCATACACCGTATTGCACATACGACAATTTCTGTACACAGCGTATTGTACACACGACAATATTGCACACAGCATATTGCACACACGACGCTGTTGGCCTAGTTTACATCGTGCACTTGATATGCGTACTAACTAGTAACTTTCTATTAAATTATTTTAATTTTAGTTGTATTTTAAGAATGATATACTGAATTGATATATCAATCATATTGGTATATCAATATACATCAAAATGATTACTTAAATACACATATTATGTATATGTTTATACGTATCGCCGAAATTAAAATAAAATGCAGTGCTAACTTCTTATTGAAAATCGAAATCAAATAATTCTGAGCAACTTAATAGCTTTATTTTGTGAATACCTAAAGTTCGGGATACATAAAAAACAATTTTGACACATAATAAAATTTATTTAAAAAAAAAATTAATCAATTTTTTTATACAGTAGTTCTGTCACACGTTAATTGTCATTCTATCTATTTCGAAAAGTTCTCAACAATTAAACCCAAAAATAAAATATGTATTTAAAACGAAATTTAAAAAATTAGTTGCAAAAACACGTATCTCTTTATGTAGTCATTCACTCGTTTTGTGACTTAATATTTTTCGATAGAACTTGTCGAAAAAATGCCCAGAACTCTAATCGACGTTGCACTTGAATTCTATCATTGAAAACTTTCTAAGTCCAACGTCGAAAATTTTATTAAGAGTTCTGATTGGAGTTCTGGGCAGTTCTTGACGAGTTCTATCGAAAAGTATTAGATGACAAAGTGATTGGATGGCTACATAAGGAGATACGTGCTTTTGCAATCAATGTTCCAAATTTCGTTTTAAGTACATATCTCTTTTATTTTTGGGTCTGTATTAGTTTTAATAGTTGAGAACTCTTCGAAATAGATAGAATGACGCGTGACTATTGGAAGAACTATTGGATAAAAAAGAGCCACCGCAAAATTAGATGCTTTTTCGTCCGTTTTCTGAACCTCTAATTTTGAAGCAAATATTATGCTAAATGATTAGTCATGATGAGTTTTTAAGGAATGGATGAGTAAAAAAATACCGGAAGATCTTCCACGGGGGATTTACGGGGTTTTAAAATTATTTTCAGATTTACGGGGGGGTTTTAGAGTTATTTTCAGTTATATTTATAATAGTGTTTTAAAGGACCTCTATCGTAAGAGAACTATTCATGAAATATGTTTAACTATAATATATTAGTGTCTATCCTAGATCCGCTATTTTGAATTTTGAAATTTAGATTTTATATTCGTAATCAGCGACCTAAAAAAACTGTCATAAAACAATAATAATTAAGACTTTTTTTTATATCTTTCAATATTGGTCTACCATATTGCCTTTCGCCTTTTTGAATTTTTAAATTCAGACTAAATTCGCAATCAACGATCTGAAAAGTCTTTGAAAAGCAATCTTTAGTCAAATTATTTTGAATTTCTTAATTCAGATTATAGATTCGTAATCAGCGATCTAAAAATCCCCGAGAAGCAATTTTCATTTAGATTATTTTGAATTTCGCAATATCGGTTAACCATATTGGATCTACCATTTTGAATTTTGGAATTTAGATTTCAGATTCGTAACTAGCGACCCAAAAAACAATAAAATATTGTCGGAACTACTTTTTAACCTGAATATTAGGGCAATGAAAACACAATAGTGTCAAACATTCTCAAAGGATAGGCACAACTTTGCCCACCTATATTTCACAAATCAATCATATGTTCAACTTAAAAATTTTATGTGATTATTGTCTCATCATTTGGCACAAAATTTGGATCAAAAATCGAAGTCTAGAAAACGAGTGATTTTTGCGGTGGCTCTCTCTTTTTCAAAAAAAATTTTCATCTTGTTAAAAGAAAGCAGGAACTCTAATCAATATATTGCATCTAAAAATTTATTTTTCAAAAATTTTTAATTCTTTTTTGATTTTTCAAAAATTTTTGTTATGCATTAAGTACTCTAGATATTCACGAAGCTATGGAATTTCAATGTGAAGTGCTAACTTCACAGACGCGACGTCTATTAAGTTGACACAGTCACTTCAGCACAATCGAATAAAATCTACACAAAAATTTAGTGCTTTTTTATTGCTCAATTCCTGATTTTGTTGCCCCAACAATCTCGTGTCAGCACAACACTTTCAAAGTGTAAATTATTGAGATGCCTCGGTTGATTTCGTCTCTGATTTTGTTGCTCGCGATTTGCGATGAATCCGATTTTGTTGAGCCACCCCCGGCCCTTGAAAACCACCCTTAGCAACCACGTCAGCATAACTCTAAAGTGTAAATTATTGAGATATCTGGATTTTGATTACGGTTTTTTGATTTTGCTGCTTCACATATAGGGTCAAAATGACAAAATTGGCACGTTCTTAAATGATTTTAATTTAGGAAAAATTGAATTTATTAAATTTTTGCATTGATGAACAAGAATAGTAGAATTTTTCAGTTATTGAAAAAAAATGGATTCTTGTTTTATATTATACGAATTATACAATTTAGAAAAAATCGACAAATTTTAAGGTAATATCACTTTTTTCCGCCTATTTGAATTATGCGTTTAATTTTTTTGAAGGACAGTGTAATAAGTATAGATTTTCCTTTTTTTTATGTATAATTTATTTCATTATCACAAGTGTAGTTCTCACAAGCCATTACAGGTTAAATTACATCTATTCTTCGAAAAATTAATATTTTAATAAAGTACTGGGCTGCATTCGGAAATATCACTCAAGTGCCTCGCGTATCGTTTTATCCTTGTTTACCCAATGTTAAACAAGGATAAGGTGCTATACGGAGACACCCAGGTGATGTTTCCAACGCAGCTCTGAAAGGCTGAGTTTTTATACTTATCATAGTTCTGTTTTCTGTTGCTGAACTAGTGTACACTTTTGAAACTTAAAGTCAGATAAATATACGTTTGATATTTATTTAAAGCGAGAAAGAAAGTTCTAGAATAGTCTAGTGCAGAAACAAAAAACAGACCACATATTGTAAATAAACTGAGCCGTCAAATTCTTTTGTGAAAGATGACTCGCATACCGCGTTTAATTGCGAATGACACTTCTCTGTTGAGGATCTCCATTTAGTCGGACCGGAAGATTAAACTTAGCGCGATCTCGGGGGACGTGTTCGGTTAGTTACGATACTGTCATAAGCTGCGTGTTGCTCACAGTTTAAAAGAGCCGGCATTGTGTACGCATATGCCGGGGACCGGATGTTCGCGGATCATTTGACCGGAAACTGAAGGTTCGCGCATCGGCGTAATCGAGGCGACTCGCCACATGTTAGTCGCCCTGTAATCGTCTGCATCCTATATGTTGTGAAACGACAAACCGTTCACTATCAGAGAAACATTACGCTAAATTGGATCAACACATTTCTATAGAAGAAGAAAGAAAAAAATCATGGAAATAACGACCGTGTTTATAATATTTTAGTCTTCGTAAGTCTAAGGTAAACAAACTAATAAATAAAATACTCATTCATATACATGTTGTTAAAACATATATTTTTTTTATATTTCGTATTTTATATTTTGCTGATAACATTTGAATTCTTGTACGTTTTTTAAAAATCAAAGATTTTTGCGCGATATTTTGATAATAATGAAAACTGAAGCGTTAAGAATTAAGAAAATATCTTCTCTCAAAATGTATACTGCAAAGATCCTTGTTCTGATTAATTTAAATCATATATTTTACGCATTTCGAGGTATATAAATAGAATTTATTCTGCAAAAAGATTGTCATTATTTATGTCGATTTTCATGTAATCGGGTGTGAAATAATTTTTTCCACATATCATTATAAATTCAAGATTTATTTATATCTTATGAATAATAAACAATGAGTCTTTGTTCTCATTTTAATATTGCTAAGAAGCCGTAAATTACAATGGTATACTATAATGATAAATACAATTATCGCGTTTAATTAATATTTAGAAATAATGAACTAGTGCTTTATACATATTTAAAGCTATAAATAATTTCTTTCTCTCTTTTTCCTGAGGACTCATAAATTATACTTTGTATGTGTACTTTATAGAAATTGTTGAGAGGAATAAAAAAGTAAAAAAGATATATTGCTTTACAAATTATGCGATTATTTGATTAACGAAAAATAATACTTTAGGACAACTACTCTTACTAACAACTCTACTTACTAACAACTCTTTATGAATAAAAGAAATAACAACGTGCGTGCGTAAAATAACTGTGATAAAACATCAGACGCGTGTAAAATTAGCTTACTTAAACATTAAAATTCCACAGTTCTAATTTCTGCTTCGTTTTGAAGAAACTAATGCTATGTTCCAAAATTCACTGTCAGAGAGTGGGGGGAGGGGGAGAAGAAGGGAAGGAGGGAAGGAAGGAGGAAGGGGGGGAGAGAGAGCGCTAAAAATCTTTACAATTACATGGACCATAAATTTTCAACATGGACAGTAAATTTTGGAACACAACCTTAAACTCGCATACATTAAAAACTGAAGATTGCAAATTAGAAATTAGAATTCGACCGGTAAGATAACTTTAATTTTAAATTTAATTCGTTTCTGATTGGCTAAATTTTAATTTTCAATTGCACGGGATTTAGTTTTTTTTTCAAAATAACACACAAAGTATTTCAATCAGAACTACTTATGTAATTTTAATATTGAAGTGCTAACTTCACAACGAGTGTTACGAAGTACACATAAAGGATTCCTCCGTTCATCTCCTAGATGTCCGCTGACAAACGGTCGTCTCGATGCGATGCGATGATAAACGGCTTCAAAACATCAGTGACGATAATTGTAACTCGTAACGGAACCCGAACATGGCCGGACGTCGCTTGTAGCTCGAGCATATCCCCGCAACGCTCCAGGAACCAACGGCGGAATCACACCGGAAGTTGTTTTATGCTAATGCAGCGATATCTGCTACTTCTCGGCTTGCACGCCGCTCCGCATACACGCAGTCGAGAGTGCGTTTACCGTTTTAACGTGTCACGACGCGTTATAGGAAGAGGAGGAGAGGCAATCGCCTTTGTCCTCAGTGTGCCTATGCGTGTGTGTGTCATGCGTGTGGGCGCGCGCCAGTGCGATGATAGTTTGCAGTCACCAACAACGTTGACGATTAAATGCGAGTCCGACCGGATAAAACATTCTTCGTTTATTACCACCGAATACATTAAATCGCGACGTTGCAGATCAAACACATGCGATTGACATCTGAGTGAGCGACACTCCACTCCGCTCCACACCGCTCTCCCCTCCCCTCCCCACTCCATTCCACTCCCTCCCCTCCCCTCCCTCCCCTCCCCATCTCCCCCCTCCCCCTCCACTCCACTCCACTCCACTCCACTCCGCTCCGCTCCGCTCCACTCCACTCCACTCCACTCCACTCCACTCCACTCCACTCCACTCCACTCCACTCCACTCCACTCCACTCCACTCCACTCCACTCCACTCCACTCCACTCCACTCCACTCCACTCCACTCCAATCCATTTCACTCCTGTTCTGTTCTGTCCTTTCTCCACTGACTATGAAAGTAACCAACGCTCGTGAGATGATCTCGAAAAAAAAAACAGGGAGGAAGAAGGAGATCTTACATAATACAGTTATAGGTTTTTCTCGTTTCCGGATGAAAATATCGAGATACGAAGAATTTTCGAGCCACGATGGAACTAGCCGAACGTTATTGAACTTTTAATAATACTTTCTTAGATTCTTTAATTCTGACTGCAGCCTTAATATAACGTAGATTATATTGAAAATAATAAAATTACAAGAAGATAAAACTGATCTCTATTCTATTTCTTCCAGATTTAGACGATTAAAATAATGAAAGTTGTAACAAATATAGCGACAATATAGCGAAAACGCGTAGATGGATCCTTCGATGGATATTTTGCATCTGACTTAATCGTCAGAATTCGTTTGGAAATTCTTATTCAGAACGCGCTTACGATGTTAGCACGCTACATGCTATAATTTTATTATGCGTTACACATACTGTAGAATTTTAGAGATAAAAGCACGTTCTATAATAAATATGAGCCTTAGTTTTTAGATACTCTGCTGGAGCTCTTGAAAGAGAGCCGGAATTCTGTCAGTTATGTTAAATCTGCGTTAACATATAATAATAGGCCTGTTCTTTGTCGTTGCACTGGACAGCACGACACTAAAAGCTTTCTTTCTAGAGACTTGTTCTTTTTTATATCTTAATTTCTTGGACGGTTCATCTTTCCTTTTTTTCTTTTCATGTTGGAGAGAAAAAGAAAAAAATACTGTGTTAAAAAAAATAGACCTTAGCTTTCTCGACAAACTTTAATAGTTCCAATAATAATACAATCTTATTTTAAGTAAAATTGTATTTTGTATTTTATTTAAGTAAAACGAGTATTCAGCTGCACCAAAGAAAAGACCTAAAATATCATTCATATTATATTCTCAGAGGATCTGCCCCAGGACTAAAATATGCCTTTCTTTTTATCTCTTTCTCTCTCTTTCTCTTTCTCTCTCTTTCTCTTTCTCTCTCTTTCTCTCTCTCTCTCTCTCTCTCTCTTCTATGCGCGCAAAAATTCTTGACATCACCACCTTATGCTCCGCCCGACTTCCGGTCGATAAAACGCATTCTCTACAAAGAACCCACGGTTGCACACGAGCCGACACATGTCTCGCTTTTCGGTGTACGATAATAATGTCAATATCAACGATAGATGTCCGCCCGCGCGGTATCGTCTCGCTCATTCACCATTCGTGAACTCTCTGTTTTTCCATCCTCCACCTAGTCTTTACGCTCCTTCCCCTGTCCTCGCTTCGCGACGTGCATGATTTTTAGGTTAGGTTGTGCGCACGTGCGCGTTCCGCTCGCGCACCTTTAAGCTGGGAACACATAGAAAAACGTAATACGTAATCAGTAAGGAAATCGTAACATTGAATTCACTACTGTGATTGACCAATTCGCTTACTGCTTACGTGTTACGGCCTTATATTCTTATATATGCATAGACTTTATTATTTGTTTTTTATGCACAATTTCATCCGAAGATCTCGCGAACACGTGCAGGACGGACGCAGGTGTTAGTCATTTCACAAATTGTGTACGATTGGAAATGGATGGAAGCCACGGGAGGGAAAGTCGAGAAAAATCGAGAGAAAAGGAGGGAGAGGAAGAAACCATGAGCTAAGTGAACGTAATAATATTGCATCGGAGCGGAGATGTGATCGGAGGATCTATTTACTTGGCGAGACATTGATCTTTCAATCGGAATTCCTTCCTCTGGGAAAGATTCGTCATCTCCCTCAAGTCGATAAATTTGTTACGATGAAACGTACGCGACAAGTATATCAGAGGATCTGGAGACTCGCACAATACAACACAACTAAACTGTATCCTTAAATCTTTCTGAGCTTAGAAAAGTTTATCGGCCTCGAGGCAAAAGTATTGCCGTATTAATTCCGAGTTTTTTAAATATCTCTCTCTCTCTCTCTCTCTCTCTCTCTCTCCCTCCCCTCGCCCCTCCTCTTCCCTCCCTCCCCCCTCTCTCTCTTAGGGAAGTCGATGAACCTTTTTTTGAACTGTGGTGAAAGGCCAAGTTGCGAAGAGCAAAGTTACATATAGTCCTGCACAAGAATTGGCAGTGCTTATAAAATATTGAAGCAGAAGTTCCCTTTATCCCCCTTCCCCTTCTGGGATACTAGAGAACTTTTATAGTCCAGTAACGAAAATGGAATTTTCAGCGGAGAATTCATACGAAAATCGATACAGTATCCTTGTAGCTCAACGAACAGAATAAACATAGTGAAAACTTCGAATCCATCATCACAATCAAACTTGCTGCACAAAAGTAGAAAACGTTTACTGAGATAAAAGTATCATCTTCCCAAACGAAATAATCTTTGGATTTTAAGATCATAGGAGACTGCAAAATTTCTGGAGAAATCGATTTTCTTTAAATTTTAATTTGAGATATGTATATATATATATATATATATATATATATATACATACATATACGAAATAACATTTATAAAATCAAGTTTAACATAATTTATACTTTCCAATTTTAGTAATTTGCAAATTTTCACATCCATTTTTTATTTTATTTTGTGCTCCAAAACTTTTCGCAGAGAGAATGAATTTTCCTTAAAATCTGATTAAAAAATGTAAATCATAATCTCGAGTCTCCTTTGATTTTAGCCAATTTATGTTAAAAATAATGTCTGCAAAAGGTAGAATTTTTATTGTTCTTTAAGTTTAACACAAATTCTCGAACTCTGTGTTGCAAAATCTGTCACAGAGGTTAAATTTTTCTCCAACTTTGATTTAAAATACTTAAAGTGGTCTTGAGATTTTTCGATCCCAGGGGTCGGATTATTATACATATAAAAAAAATTGGCAGTGTTTGTCGAAGCAAGAATTAAGTATCATTTTTCGCATTTAGCAATTATCAAATTCTGAATCTCTACTTTAGTATGCCGTATCAAGTTTCCTTGACGTTTATGATTTAAAAAGAGCTGTTCGGTTACCATATAACCGTGGCAAATTTGTCTATCAAAAGGCGTAAAGCCTATCGGACTAGAAATTCAAATTGAAATTAAAGACTAATCAGAAAAAAAAACAAATATATTAAGTCTAGTTTATGAAGACTCGGTTTTATCACACATACAATGTAAGATTAATTTTACTATAAAACTATAGATTTGTAACTTATTGTTCATCTTTTTCTAATTAATTAGGAAAAGATGGTATGTTCCACTTAACACTAACATGTCGCTCATGGAATGATCATTTGACTCTTATTGTTTAACCAAATGTTAAACAAAGATAATTAATGCTCACGAACGTTGTGAGAGCCAAATATGTTGGAACGCACTCAGTAAAGCTGTCTCGATTTAATTTATTAGTGTTCATCTTTTTTTAATTAATTAAAAAAAAATAAACAAGTAATTAAACCGTAAATTAAACCGGAGTTAATAAAATTAATCTTACATTGATGGAACTGGGCTTTAGTTTTGCTTTGATTGGTCAAATTCAACTTGAATCTCATTGTCAGTTTTTTCTAGTCTGATACGGGCTCAAAAAGACGTGTGTTTTGTTTTTAGGTTTTTCTCTATTATAGTAACATTGCAGGAAGCAATAACCAAAGTGATTTTCTGTTCATTTCTTCTAGTTTAAATCTCTAAAATATGTATATCATGAAGAATGACTTTCTGGAATCTTGGCTAAAAGTACAGCGCAATCTCGGATATTTCGTGAGTTTAGAAAACACACATAAAAACAAATCTAATTGTATAAATCCAGTAGATTCAACAACCACAAAGATACAAATCAGATCATGTTCTTACGGTCGAATCTATCAAACATTCACCTAGTCGAGATAAATGGAAATTCAGTTACGATAACCAGAATTCTGAATGATGAAAATGCATTTTGTTTGTATTTATTGATATAACCAAAACATTTTTGCCATTTTGAAATCTATATTTTTGCCACCTGTAATTTTACGACCGGAAGTCATTTCTCGAGAATCATCAAAGTAGAAGCTCAAGAACTTGCCGCAAAAAACGAAGGCAACGAAGGCAGTGAATGCATCTTGGCGAAGCTAACTTCTCCGGGTTGCGATTAAAAGAAAAAAGAAAGAACGCGTGGCGACACGTACCTGTTCCCGAAGCGCTCCTTCCAGAATTCAGCCGCGTCCGCCTTGGTGATGCGAAACTGATCGCCGGCGAACACTCCATTGGGAAATATGGCCTTCAGCTCGGACAGCATGTGGCTGAAGACGAGGCTGAGTTTGGTAAGATTACGGCGATAGTGCGACGTCTCGTCGAACATCTTCTCCTTACCCTCCTTGAACAGTTTGATTGCCTGTTTGCACTTACGCATCAGATTGTTGATGAACACGCAGAAGTGTTCATTGCTGTGCAACATCTGCATACGGTCCTCATACTTGCTATAGATGAGCCGCAACCGCTGATACGTGTCGGGCAGGATGTCGAGGATAAACGGCGGCGAGTTCTTGAGGTTCATACGCTGATGCTGGCAGAGTTTCACGACCTTATCCATTAGCTTCCAGGTCTTGTCGAGTGTACGCTTGTCGGTCGAGAGCTTAGGCGGCGTTATCGCATCCGCGAAGCGACCGTGCAACTTCTGGAAGATCGAACCGATGTGGACGGCGCGAGTGCGACTGCTGTGTCCGGACGACGACATCTTGACGTGCAGGAATGCGTGCTCGTTATAATACACGGGTATCTCTTCCTGCCTCTTCTAACCGAACATACACTCGTTTTCTCTTTCCTCCTTTATTTGCACTCCACACTCTATCTGTATACGCTACCGCGCGGTAGCGAGCACTCGCGCTATACTTGAGATTAACCCGCACAAACACACTGCGGAATGACGCGGACGGATCGGGCACACCGCGCATATCTCAGCGGAACGCGGCCGCGGCCACGACAACGTTCTCGCAAAGCCACGGACACGGGATGCAACGCCGGAATCTCGCGCGATACCGCATTTTATTTCTCTCTCTCTCTCCCCTTCCCCTCCTCCCCCCCCCTCTCTCTCTCTCACTCACTCACTCACTCACTCACTCACAGTCACTGCGACAATTGTGGCCGACACGGTTAAGCCGGATGCTCCGTGAAGAACTCACGACGAATTCAACGCACTGAATGAATGGACACTGACACTAACTGTGTGCGAGTGAGATCGAGCGCAAGGCCACGAGAGTGTTCCGAACTCTCGTGTACTCCGTGTGTCTCAGTCTGCTCACTGCTGCTCCGGCTTGTTCCCTATGCTTATGGCCAGATGGCCTATCTTCGACAGACTTCGAGCTTCGAGGATTCGCCGTCGCGACGCGCGCATATGCACTTTCTGGCGCGCGATTCAAATCATCACGATGCACGCTGCACCGACGAAATACTATTAAAGACTATCGGCGCTTATGAAATTCGCATGCTTGTTAAAATTTAAGTGATTAAGAATAAGAAACTAGTAGTATGATACTAATTTCATGATTTATTAGTTTCGTAGACATGTACATATGTTTAAAACTTAATAATACTTGAATTTTTATTTAAAATTGTGATTTTAATCATTTCATTATCAATAGAGATGATAACTACAGAGAAAAAAATTGTAATTTTTCGGCATGAGGTATGAGATATTATAGCATTAAAAATATACTTATTTATACAGCATTTATATAATAAAAAAATCACGAATTTAATATAGTAATGTATTATTGAAATATTTATGTGAATAATCATAAATTTTTATTAATTGTCGGTAATGTCATCATTCTTCAATTATCCTCGGGCCCCTTGGGCCCCATTGATAGCCACGAAAATTTGTTCAGGACCGACAGTCTTTTAATACTATCTTATACGCGTTGTAAAATACGTTACATGTATTGATTATTTCGTTTGTTTGAAACTGATATATTTTCTTTTTGGAATTTCCCTCCTTTAAATATATCAAGCTTGCTTTAGACAGTTGACAACTCTCATCAGAATTTAGATTAGAATGCTATCTATAATGTTATGCGTCTCATCTATTTTCAAAAAATTTGCAGTTTGTTTGACATTCTATTTTTACAACTCTTTGAAAAGTAAAATATTGAAGACAAATATTTGAGAAATCAAAGTATACCTATGTGTATGTACTGAACACGCATTAGAATACGCATTATATATTGTATTTTGTATTTTGTATGCTAATCTTTAAATTCTTTGGAATTGAATCTCATAAAAATTGAGCCAGTCTTAAAAAGGAATAGCTCAATTTTTTATCTTTAAAAGTGAGATTTCATTCTTCAGAGATTTATTTAAAACATCTTAGAGATACTTAAGGGGGTTTTCTACCTTGTTGGGTAAAAAAAAATCTATTTTTTGTTAATAAAACATTTTCTGAAATTTTTAAGTATTAAAAATACAATCGTAAAGTTTTAAGCCGGAATTTGCAAAATTGAAACCTATAGAGCCATTTTAAGAGCAGGGCGCGCAGATAGAAATTGGATCGCACGGCGCTGTCGTCACGTATGATTGATTATACTATAATATATGAGATGTAGAATAAACAAAAAAAAAACAGGTAAGTAACAGGATGCATAGTTAAAAACATTTAGTCTTATTTCCAGTACGTACTTATACAGGGTGTCCAAAAAGGTCGGGACACCTGAATATCTACAAAAATATAAATTTTATAAAAAAGTGTTTCAGATAAAAGTTGTAGGATTCAAAAAGAGCTATTTACTGTCCTCATCAATTTAACCTTGTCGGATGGCGTCGCTAAGGTCAGATCGATGTCAGGTCAAGGTCACATCGATTTTTTAAATTAAAGGACATCTTACTTTTGATTCCAGAATCTAATAGTGCCGAGAGTTTTCCAAAATGCTATAAGAAAAGAAAATATTTTTTCAAGTATTTTTTGAGTTATGAAAATTACAGTACCGTCGGCATTAATATTACGCAATGTGTCTAACCGACGCGACGACTAAAACCTCTTAAATGTTGTTCAGGATCATGTCCTGGATAACATTTGTTAAGATCAAAATCATTGGAGACTGTTTCTCTTATTTTTATTTTTACACTGAAAATTCATTTTCAAGAAAATAATGTAAAATATTTTCATGAATTATATTTAAATTTTTTTCTCAAGTACGTGTTTTTTCTATAAGTTAATATTAAGTTAATTTTTGTACCTCATTAAGTAATTAAGACACAATAATATTAATAATTAATAATTAATGTTAATGATCAATGTGAATTCTTTATCGTCAACGTACAACTCCTACAGTGCGATTCTCCGCGCAGGACACGGAAGTAAGCACGAACGTTCGGGCGTTAAAGACCACACGTTAAAAAAATATCTTAGAAATTAATGTAGCAGTTCATACCAGATAAACTGCTTGGATTCTAAAAATATGGTAAACAGAGAATCTTAGACAATCAAAAGTACATGATATTTTGTGTCTATGACTTAAGTTATGACTGAGTTAAAAGTGTACTTAAAGTTAAATAAAGTATTATAAATAACACTGCAAATTTTTCATTGTCATTTTAAAAAATGAAATAAATATACATATGAGCACATATTAATAAACCATTAATTTAAAACAAAACACATATACTTTTATGAATGTTCTCTATAAATATTTAAGTTAATAATTTCAAATTTATTTATATACAACATTTAATTGGAGTTATGAGTTTCATTACTTGAATAAGAATCAATTAGTTTTAATCAAAATATAGTTAATGATCGTTAATTTAGGTTCATTAATGTAATCAATACCGATCATGGTTTTTTTTATTTTTGCCAGGTGTGGCAACACTCTGTGATAGTACGTCACTCAGAATTTTTCAAGAGGACAAGAACAGCTTCCAAAAACGAAAGAGTAGTCCAAAATAAGAAGAATTTCGAAAAAAAAGAGGGCTTATTACCCAGCTAATGCTAAATATTTATAAAAAGTTTGATTCGTATTCCCAATGTACCGAATATTTCGGCACAGTGAAAGAATCGTCATACAATATATAAATATCGATGAAATGTTTAGAATATTATATGAATACTCCTTGTATATCACGAAAATTGCGAGTGAGCGAATAGTACACACATCTCCGCCAACAGAGAGTCGCGGCGGAGAGCATTTACTCGTTAACAAGAATTATCTAAGAGAGAATATAACGAGTGCAGCATTTCGCCTGTATGCCTGTAAAGTTCCAAAATTGGGTGCAAGATGAAAGTGTGAAGTTTTTCAAAGCAAAATTTTGTTTAAAAATTGATTCAGGGACAACCGTACCTAAAATTTCCGGAAAAATTAAAATTTTGCGGAATATACATGGAGCATTACATGTGAAAGTGAATTTTCAAAAACGTTCTGGATTTTAACGAAAATTACTGATGTTAATGGATTTGAGAATGCAATCTGTTGTAAAGTCTTAGACTTTTAGTTAGTCCAGCTAATTTAGTAGCTGCAAAAGGAAGAAATTTTACGATTTTTCGATGTTTATATATCTTTCTAGATTTTTTTCGGATGGAAAGTGAAATTAATAAAATGAAATTAATGCCGTTTTCTACAAAAAAAAGTCTGCTTTTTCACGTAGTGATGTTTTATTTGAAGTAATTCTTTATTATCATTCCTGTTCAAATGTTTAAAATCTTTAAAATCGCGCCAATAGGGAGTTTGCATAATTTTTGAAAAATATTTAAAGATATATATATATATATACACATATATATATATATATATATATATTGTGTGTGTGTATGTGTGTATACAGGGTGCGTCAGGTATTTGAGAACACTCACATATGTGCCTGTCAAGTTTTCGCAGCAAGTTTTTTTATTTTTTTTTCTTTTCAAATTATAAATGGAAGACAATAAATTAACTCAGGAAATGAAAAGACACGCTGTTATCGTCGCTATACACGCAAATCACAGCGATCTTGAAATCTCCCAATTTTTGAAAGTCGCCCAATCGTTTGTTCACAAAGTTCGTCGAAAGTTAGAAGCATCTGATGGCAATGTGAAAAGTATTGCCAAGCGCAAAAAACATGAGGCACGTTCAGACAGAGTTAGAACAATTTGTGCAGCAAATCCAGGGCATTATTGATGAAATCCATAAGGACCATATCGAGAAACCTTCAAGTTTCTGAATGCACAATCCATCGTATTGTCCACGAAGACATCCGGTGCAAGTCCTACGCAAAGGTCAGTTTATGTCGGCACAAACTCAAGAACAGCGATTCATCCGAGCACAACGACTTTTATACAAGTTAAAATCACATAATCCCAAACATGTGACCACTTAGCTCCCCAAATCTTAATCCTTTGGATTACTACGTATGGGACGTTGTTGAACGGGAGACCAACCCACACAGAATACATCATTTATAGAAATTGCATAGAGCATATCTCTATGCCTTTCAATCTAAAAATAATATTAACATTTTCTGTGCATCGTGAATACTACTCAATTCAATATTTTGAATGTGAAATGCAGTTTTTCAATCTAATTGAATAAAAAAAATTTTTTATTTAAAAATGGACCATAATATAAATGCTACTTAAATTATTCAAAATTATAAGTAGGAGATTTTTCGTTTTAATCCAATTAAATTCAAAAAAGTTATAACGTAAAAATAATTGAGTTATGTTCTTTTGTTTCTCTTTGATTAGAAGTAAAACGAATGATCGATGTGAACACTCGCAAACCAAGTCCGAATATTAGATTAATCACGGCGCGCGACATCGGCCAAGCAAGATTAGATTACCCAATGTTGTCTCATAATAATGTAAATTATTTATATTTTATTATATTTGTTAAATTATGATATTTTTATTATATCTATATAATTTTGTGCACTGGTTTAGCCGGTCGTAATTGAAATAAAGAATGAATAACACATTTACCAATTGAAGAAGTGATGTAGCGAATAACATAGAAGACTCAGAGAAGCCAGGTTCGAATCCCAGTAAGGTGCGTTTTTTAATATCAATTTAAAGTAGTTAATTTCAAGTATAATTTATTATAAATGTCTTAGGAATAAAATTTGTAATCCTTAAATATGAATGTTTTTTTTTCGAATATTAAACTAGTGTCAGCTCAGATCCATTTCAATCCATTTCAATCCACTCAATCCATTTTCATAGATTTAAAGTATGCATTAAAAAAATTTTAATCCATTTTAATCCATTCTCGTTTGCTGAGTCTATGAAACATTTACAATTGATCATACAACGTCTATTAGACGTCTGGTTTGTAATACATTGAATGAAGATCTTATCGACGTATAAAATGCGGAACTCTGGATTTCTAGTGGACGTCCACTGGAAGTTTCGCGGTCGTCTAATGGAGGTTTCGAATCTCCATAATGGATGTTTAATGGACGTCTAATAGATGTTTCTGTTCTGAAACATTCCCATAACACGCTTGATTCCCTAAGAGTAGCTATTATCAGAGTAATGATGCATATGGACATTTGATTCGGGCATGCAAATGTTTCCGGCAGAGAATTGAAGCTGTTATTGGCGCTGAAGAGGATTTTATTGAATAACTGTATAGCCTACGAGTCACTTAGTTTGCTGTAAAAATTTCATTAAAATATAATAAGTTTTTTAAGAAATATACAAATTTTAGTTTTAAAGTCAATATGTCCTCAAATACCTGAAGCATCCTATATATATCTGTAAATGCAATTTTTTAATACTTTTTTAATACAAATTGTGCAAGAAAATAAATAATAAAGAATTGTATTATTTGAAACGTCGAAGACAGTCCGGATACAACCAAGCTCTCTCGAATGCTGTGACATCACACTGCAACAACGATGCCACAATTATTTAGTAAAAAATTAATTTATTTTAAAAATGAGCAAAGGAAACCCATACAAAACGTGTTTTGTACCTTTGTATAAAAGCACAAATTAAAATATCGGAAAAATTGTTTTTTATGTGCTTCAAGCTGAAAATGTGAGAAAAAAGTGATTTAAAAGTGCACATCGTGTCGATGAATGGAATTCAGGAAAATGGAATTATTTTTGTTGTGAAGATGTATGTATTATATAAAATATGTTTTTTATACTCTTTAATTATAATACTTATAAAAATATTAATCATATTCATATAAAAATATCCAACCTAAAATGTAAACTAAAGCATTGAATATCAAATGTAAGGAACTCCGCATAATAAAAAGAACAGGGAACAGAGAACAGAAAACAAGAATTTCTACCTATCAGAAATCATGTATCGTGGAATATACAGTTTGTTCGTTTCATTGTGCGGAGTCCCTAAAGGTATTTTGGGAATTTGTAAAATTATTCTACACATCTAAAATTATTTTAAAATTATAATTCATAATTAATAAAAAAAAACATATTTTCAATGTGTAAATGCCATGTTTTAAATGTTTATAATCTTAAATTAATAGAATTTATTAGTATAACTTGCTTTTTTAATTTTCAAACATTTTTTCTTTTGCAAACGTTCTATTGATAATATATAAATTGTTTCCTTTTTATGAGATCTAATGTACGTTTTGATAACTAATTATCTAATTGTTTTGCTTTGATTTGTTTGATTACTTTATAAAATTAAAGTCACCTAAATTTTCAATCGTAGATTCAAAATTCATTGTTATCTTATTAGTTGTAATAAATTTTTTTGCAACATTAGACAAAGCTGATTTTCTCCAATAATATTCAACTTCAGTTGAAGATACAGACTCATATTAATTCACAATAAGAATGCTATACTATGATTATATTCTCTTACAATTAAATTCAATTTATTTATAGAAACTTATATATTTATATTGTTAAAATAAAATATGTATTACTAATACAAATATGTATTATTATATATTAGGTTGGTGCGTATGAAATGTCGGATTTTTAAGTGAATATATAAAACTGCATATCTTTTTTCAAAAGCTGTTTATTTAATCAAAATATGCTCCATTTGTTTCAATAACAACTTTTCCCAATGAGATTTTAATGCATAGATGCCTGTCTTAAAAAAATTCTGATCTTTAGAATCAATAAACTCTGATATGGAATTTTTCAGTCTTCATTTTCTGTCTTCATTTTCATACTGTTTAGCCCATAAAAACTGTTCTAAATGTTTAAAAAAATGAAAGTCGATTGGCGAAAGATCCGATGAATAAGTTGGGTGCTGCAAAATTTCATATTTTAATTCATTTAATTTCGCAATTGTTTTGTACGACGTACGCGGCCGAGCGTTGTCGTGGAGAAATATTGGGCCATGCCGATTAACAAGTGATGGGCGTATAATTTTCAATTTTTCATGCATTTCATCAATATACTGGCAGTACTTTTTGGCTGTAATTGTCTCCCCAGTTCGAAGGAATGAGTAATGAATTACTCCAGTCACATTCCACCAAACTGTTATTAAAATTTTCCGTGGATGAAGTGATGGCCTTAGAGTATGAACACAAGCCTCGTTCCTATCAAGCCACCGAGCACACCTTTTCCTATTGTCGTAAAGAATCCATTTTTCATCACAAGTAATAATCCGAAAAATGGCTCTCGATGAAATTGGGTTAGTAATGATGAGCATACGTTCAATCGATCCAGCTTATTTCGCTCGGTTAGTTCGTGAGGTACCCATTTATCCATTTTTTTCACCTTGCCAATTTCAGAAAGGTGTCGCAATATCGTTGTATGGTCAACTTTCATTCTGGTAGCAAGTTCCCTTATAGATACAGTTGGATTCGTTTGCCAATACTTTCAGAGCATCATTTTTCACAGACGTTTTTGGTCTTCCACGCGGTTCATTTTGTAGGGAAAAATCACCAGACCGAAATTTTTCAAACCAACGCTGCACTTTTCGATCGTTAACAGTATCCTCCCTAAATGCCTGGTTTATATTGCGTGCAGCTTTTGCAGCATTATTAATACCAAGTTTATACTCATATAAAAAAATTACATGAATATCGATTGAATTCATATCCTTACGAAATTCAAAACAAATAATAAAATGGAACACTTTTGAGAAAATCTTCTTTGTTGAAATGTGACTCTGGCAATGGACAATATGACTATAAACGAGGTTATGCCAAAAACAAAAGCATAACGAAAAACAGGCAGACAAATGTTCATATGTAAAGAAAATCCGACATTTCATATGCACTAACCTAATATATATATATATATATATATATATATATATATATATATATATATATAAACTTTTATCTTGGATTTATTTTTACTTTGTATTTTTAAAGTCGTAAATAACTGTTCTATAAGGATATTTAGATTGTTTATTGAATTATTACTTTTATGAAATAAAAATTTAATTGTTTTTTAAATTATTGCTCTCAAATATTTTAACCTTCTGCACATTTAGGCATTCTAAGCGTTGAAATGTGACTCTGGCAATGGACAATATGACTATAAACGAGGTTATGCCAAAAACAAAAGCATAACGAAAAACAGGCAGAAAAATGTATTTTTTTTTCTTCGTTGACAATACAAATCACAGTATAATCTTTTGGTCGAACTCTATATTCAGATTTTTCTTTTTATTGTACAAATAGAACTTTCCCATTAACATAACCTATAAGTTATTCTCCACTATAGCGTACTTTTCTCTTGATGATGTATGATAGATATATTCATTATAATATTTATTCATGTTACTTAAAACAAAATTGAAAAAAATTACCACTGTAATAATAAAAATATACTTACAAAGTTGGTTTTATTCCTCGAACTTCTGGAGCATTATATCACTCATCGCTCTCTTTAACATAACAATATACTCCCAAACCATAAATACAGTTATTTGTGATAAATTCGTTGAATCGACTTTAATGAATCCTGGATTCAATTGATTTGACATTTTATTTTAATATTCTTAATTTATAAATAGATTTTTAAGATTTCGCTTTAGCCTTCCAGCGTAAGCAGACGGTTGCAGACGATTTATGCAGTCATACACTTATTAGCCAATCAAAATTGTTTTCTCAAATTTCAAATATTATTAAACTTTATTTTAGTTTTTTAGTACCTATCTATTGCTAAAAATTATAAATTTTATTATGCATAAATTTATAATAATGTATATTTTTCCATCTTTAATAAATAAAAAAAAATTTTTTTTTTTTTCATGCTCCCTATATGATTTTGTTCTTAATAGATTAAAATAGGTTTAAATATAATACTATATATAGTGATTTTAATTGTATGAAGCTGCATTCTGGGAGGTCCAGCCGTTTTCGAGATATAATTTTAGAAAGACAGCGACAAATATGTATCCGACTACTCGGTTACGCGCATTGTGCCGCACCAGCGTTTTTCAAGAATTCCAAGTGTAATAACAACAGCGTAAAAAAATAATTCATCGCAGCGGAGAATTTTAATTTTAACTTCGCTAAGGCACAGCATTGCGTAAATCAGTCTTAAACTTCGCTACGAAATCTTGCTTCACGTGTTATGCTTGGTCAGTGCTGGATTAGTTAGTGTTTCATACGATAATAAAAGCAATCACATAAAATTGTGAAGTCCTTGTTGAAGCATTTAAATGAGTATTTTTTTAACAATCTCTGCCATCAGTTCCACCTAATTTACAAAATATTTAATATTTTTGATTAAAAATTTATAAGGTAGGATGAGCACCTTAAGGAAACATTTTGATATATCTATCATACTGAAGAATAAAAAAATCTTATGCATATTATTTGATAAATTTGTTGATATTTGTTTTATTTTATTATTGAAATTGATTATTTTAATGCAAATGATAAGTGCTCTTATTACCCTCGAGGTAAGGATGCTAATATAAGCATCCTTAGGGATAATCAAGCACAGGAAATTTTTTGTAAGAAATTATGCAGAAATGAAATATATATATAATATATATATATATATATATATATATATATATTAGGTGTTGGAATTAATTCGTAGCGTTTTACAAGTGATGGGAAGTACTTTCATTAATATATTTTTTAATGCTCATGTGAAATAAATAACATTCTTTCATTAAAAAACGCTACGAATTAATTCCAACACCTAATATATATATTAGGTGTACAAATAAGTTTTAAAGCGTTTTTAATGAAATTTAATATTTATTTATTTAGAAACGAAAACACACTTAATTATCAAAATAATCTCCATCATTATTTATGATCACCTTTAGCCATCTTTCGGGCAGCTTGCGAATTCCAGAAGCGAAGAAGGTTTCGTCTTTCGATGCGATAAAATTATCCACTCATTTTCGCACTTCTTCAAATGCTCGAAAGTGTACACCGGACAAAGCGTTTTGCATTGACCGGAATAAATGATAATCAGAAGGGGCTATGTCTGGGCTATACACCGGGTGCGGCAGAACTTCCCAACCAAGAGCTAGCAACGTTTCCTTTACAGGTTTATCAACATGAGGCCTAGCGTTGTCATGAAGCAATTTCACAGGACGTTTTCCTTTGCCAGTAAATGGACGATTTCGTTCGATTTCTTGATTTAAACGGATCAATTGTTGACTGTAGGATCACTGTTAACCGTTTCATTCGAATGGAGCAGTTTCATAATATAGCACATCTTCATGTCCCACCAGATGCATAACATAACTTTGCTGCTGTGGATGTTGCGTTTGATGTAGTGGGTTGTCCTGGATCCACATAATGTTTTCTCTTTTTAGGATTATTGTAAAAAATCCACTTTTCATCACCAATCACAATTTTCCATAAGAAAGATTTTCTATGCTGTTTATTGTACAGATTCAAATACTTCTCAAGACGACCATTTTTGTTTTTTTCATTTAATGCATGCGGCACCCACTTTCCTTCCTTCAGAAGAATCTTTTCCATCTGCCGTAAACGAATTGAAATATCTTGTTGAGTTACTCCAAGTTGCTGTGCAAGTTCGTTTTGTGTTTGACATGAGTTTTGATCGAGTAATGCTTGCAATTCATTGTTTGTAACCTTCTGAGGAGCACCATTACGTTCTCTATCGCTAACATGAAAATCATCCTCTTTAAATCGCCTAAACCAAAACTCACACGTACTTTTGGATATAACATTGACTCCAAGAACAGAACAAATTGATTCATATGCTTTAGCAGCGCTTTTTCCTTGATGAAATTCGTATCGAATGCAGTGTCGAATAAATTGCTTGTCGCTCGCCATTTTAAAACCATTTAATTTTGAGGTTAAGTTTCCAATTTTGTGAAGTCAATTATGTTTTTTAATAGTACACATTAAGCGCCACTACATATCAAAACAGCGCTATTAATATTATTAATATTTCAGATCAATTGCGTTAATGCCGACAACCATATCGGCACGTAATTATCATTTCTGAAATTAATTCATTTGTTTGAAAAAATATATATATTAGTTCAACATCTTAATACTTAGACCGTAGTGGCGCTTCGGATTTAAAGTAATATTATTTTAACATAAACGGTCTTGTTTCCTATCTTATTGTTTATAAAAGAAATAGAGATTCAAATAGGCAAGAAAAATGATCCCAAATGAATCCCTAGTCGGTTATGATCACCTTTTCTGGTTAAAATTTACTAAAAGAAATATATTTGTACAAAATCAAGATTGAGAGAACCTTATATGAGGTGGAACCTCCCGACTATCTGCTACAATTGCTTTAGATTTGATCTTTCGAGCACAAACTAAAGGTAATGAATGCAGTATATGCGGCAAACTAAAGCATAATGAAAATCGCACAATACTTTCCTAAATGCGCTAATTGCAAGAGTGACCACATCTCTACTGATAAGGAGTATATTGTATGTATTAGGTTGTTGCGCAACTAAGTTCTCGCTGTTATTTTGATGCAAATGCTATGAAAATAACAGCGAGAATTTAGTTGCGCATCTAATATATCGTAAGGAATACGAGGTCAAAAGATTAATGGCTTACAAGAACATGGTTATAGGGAGGAAGCTGGTTTATAATAGCTTCAAGAAGATCTTCAGCTCGAGGAAGATTTTCCTATCTTAAAAGAGAAATGATTTACTCCCTCTAATGAAATCGTTAGGGATCAGAAGAATCAGCGCCATTCTATTAGGCAAAGAATTCCTAACCAATCTCATAATCAGTCTCCGATCAATCAGTTTTACAAGTTCCAAAGTGTTAAATGCGAAAATTTTATTGAGACTTTCTTCTTATTGATTTCTTATTGACTTCTTTTTATTGGATCTTTAAATGGAATGGCCTTATCAAAGGATGTAAGAGATTTTCAGAAGATCGCCCGTATCACCAATGAAGAAGACGAAAACCAAAGTTGTCTGTTGGCTAAAGAAGTCTCAATATATCTGAATCCAAGTCAAGTAACAACGAGATAAGAAAATCTCATAGTACTCTGATAGAAATAAATCACTGAAATCATTGAAAATCGCTGAAATCTATGTCAATTGACCTATTTTAGTATAATTCATATTGAAATGGGTCAATTGGCATAGATTTCAGCGATTTCAGCAATTTATTTTCACTATCACCAAGGTAGTGAATCTTTAACTCTTAAGAAATCTTTGAAGACTTATAAAAAATCGACAAATGTAAAAGAAAATCTAAATTTTTCTACGAAGAATAAGTTTAACTAATGTGTTAATTATGAATATTAATTAAAAAATTTTATAGTGGAACTGTAGAGATTTAAAAGAAAAAACTTACAAACTAGAAAGATTTGCCACTGAATGGGATATTATTATGCTAGTAGAAACTTTTTTAAAACCGGATCAAATTGATTTCCATATCAAGGATTTGAAACTATCCGTTTTGATAGATTAATCAATAGAGGGGACGGAATAGCTTTTTTGATTAAGAAAGATCTGGTTTTTTATTCCATTACATTAAATCCTAGGGTTCTAGAAGTAGGAGCTATCTCAATATCTACATCAAAAGGCTGTATTACTTTAATATCCTGCTATTGATCTCCTTTGAGAAATAACATTGCTCCTGATGAATGGCAAACCTTTTTAGATTCAGTAAAGAAACTAGATGACAAATTTCTTATTGAGAATGAAATGCACATCATGGCTCATGGGATAGCAGTCATAATTGTTAGAATGGTAATGTTATTTATAATTTTACTGATCATGAGGATTACATTATTATGAATAATTATAGTCACTCAGGATCTAACAACGCTGGATTTTGTATCGATCTGATTACCATTTGCGAATTCTGGGATGCTAATATTAACTCCTTTAATTTTATTGACTTTCTTAATTCACATGTTTGCAATAGATACTCTTTTCTAATCAGCTTAATTAATATAGAAAGTATAGAGACTTCCTTACCTAAGAAAAAGATCAGTAAAGGAATCGATCAGAATAAATATAATAAAGTTTAAAAAAGAATTCCAGCAATATGATGGAATGAATGCGAAAGAGCAATAAGAATTAGAAGCTCTAAATGGTTCTCTTTAATATAAAAGTAGAGCTGAATTTTTAGAGTATAAAAAAGTAGAAGCTCAAACCAAGATAATTTTAAAGAATAAAAAAAGAAATCTTTCGTAAAATTTTGCGAATCACTAAATCGAAACAGTAAAAGTAGTTACATTTTTAATAAAATCAAACGTTTCAATAACAAGTCCACGGAAACTAGCTTTTGAAGATAATAAAGTCGTTATTGATTCTATGAGGAATTGCATTGAGATTTGTTCTCCTGGTTTTTGGAAAATGTAATTTTCCAGGTATCAACTATCAGTCTCAGAATAACATTTCCTTGTATTACCTTTCGATTACGTAGAATTCTCTATTATCTTAGACAAAATTAATAAAAATTCAGCTCCTGGTTTTAATAAGATCAACTACAAAATTATAAACACACTCCCAGAATTCGTTAAAAGAACCCTCTTAGATATTTATAACGATGTTCTGTGTACAAGCAATTTCCTGAGGAATGAAGTAATTATTTTTGTTATTTTATTCCTAAAACAAATAGCAACAAAGTCAGATCAATTTACATCAATTTTGTCTTCCTGCTTTCTTAAACTCCTTAAGAGAATGATCAATGATAAGGCTAATCTGGTGACTTGAACATAATCAAATTTAATTAACAACTCTTCATTTGGGTTTAGAATAAATAAATCCAGCATTGATAGCCTTGCCTTGTTAATATCGAAAACCGAAAAACAATTTTACAAGAAGAATCACTTAATTGCAATATTTTTAGATATAATGAGTGCCTGACAACGTAGATTTCGAAAGGCTGATTAAAGATCTTATAGACTTAAAATTACCTAAAAACTTATTAGTTTTTATATATAATCTAATATCAATGAGACAAATTCAATTTATCAATTGAAACTAATTAGCACTGTTCGGAATAACGCAGAAGAACACTGATTGGTTGCTTCTATGACGCATTCTCTATTCTGCAATCATTTTTCGCACCGTGTGATTTCACCCTAAGCGTTCTATAAACTAGAAAAAATCCAATTAAGATGTTGCTTTAGGATAAAATCCACTCCTACTAACATATATTATTGTAGTGAAACTAAAGTATTAACGTTGTTTTATAGATTCGCTTTTTTGAGTTATAAATTTCTTCTCAGGAGCTTTGCTCGGGAAAATCTCTCGTAAGTAACCCGGAAGAGATTAATAGTTTGTCCAGTCATTTTATTTATGAAAATAATTTCAATAAGCCTCTCTTAATTAATTCTTATGAAGAAATAATTCATTATGCGAATTTCTTGTACAAATCACACTCTCCTAAATTCTATTTACTTGACTTTAAATACCAATTAAACACTATTAATATTGATTTAAAGAGTGGTGTTTCAATCAAGACTGGCTGAGAATGCCAATATTAAATTCTTGCACTTGTTCCAAGATAAAATAATCAGGAATATAATAATCTATACAGATGGCTCTAGAGCGGGGAACGATGATAACTGATTTGTGAATATAACAAATTGGTGTTGTAATGACAATTTTACAGCTGAATTCAACATCTTCGATGTTACATCAATATATTCAGCAGAAGTTATATCCTTACTTACGGCTATTAAATGTATTAACAGTTCTGAACTAAATGATTTTTTAATTTTCTCAGATTCTAAAAGTGTTCTCAGTGCTCTCCTAAATATGAAAGAATTGAAACATCAATCATACTTGATCCAAGAAATAAATCAAATCTTCTCGAATGTAAGAAAAAAAAATGTAAAGCTGGTTTGGATTCCGGCTCATAATAATATCAAAGATAATGACAAAGCGGATGAATTAGCTAAGAAAGTCGCTGTAGAGGGCCCGCTACTTGAAGTAGAGGTCCCTCACTCAGATTTAGTCTGTATTTTCAGAGATAAATGTTTTAAAGACAACGACAAATTTTTAAATCATAGAGCAATTAATAAAAGTGCGGTTTACTTTAAGAAATAAGACTACTATCGTTCGTCGTCTGAACATTGATTCGTCAACAGCTACTTAGATAGAAAAGCGATTGTTACAATTAACCGCCTCCGCAGCGGGCAATTCGCTAAAGTATAATCTTCATAGATTTAAGATATGTGATTGTGATTTGTGTTCTTGTGAGCTTATCAAGAATGAAAATCATATTCTATGGAAGTGTGTTAAGTATAACACAGCAAGAAAAAGTTTGGTCGAAAAATTTAATAAGTTAAGAATTAAAATCCCTGTCAACTTCAAAAAAATTTTAAAAAGAATGAAACCCAGGACCATTGAAATCATCATCGATTTTTTTAACGAATGCAAAATATATAATAATATATAATAATTAACTTCAATCGTTTTTCAATCTTGATGCATATATATCATATAAAGCATAAATAATATATAAAATAATATATATAATAATATATAAAATTCTTTATTTATATATATATTCACGTACACATTTCTTATATTTCAATTTTCGTTCCAGAAAATTGCGATGAATTAAAAAATATCCTTGTAGAGTAACTGTCCCTATTAATGTATCTTTTAGCCAATTTGCTTATTATTGAATTAATCATTAAATTAATATTGTAGCTTTAATTTTATCTGCTTGCAATATCGATTTTTCAACTATTTCTTTTTCTTATAATATTTCTTTAATCTAAAAAATGTTAATACTTTACAATACTTTTGACAAAAATAGGAAACATGTTTTTATCCCTATTAGTGAGTCCTCTAAACGGCTCCCTATTAATGTGTCCCCAATTTGTATGCCTATCCATTTATTTGTCCTATTTGATTCATTTTAACATACAGTTATTAAAACAAGTAAATTTAAGCTAATTATTTATATTAATATTACATAAATCATTATTCCAATTATATTTATTTCAAGTACACTCATAACACAACGTTCTTAGCTCCAATACATATTAATAGGGCATATTAATAGGAACAAGCTTAAATCTTGGTACGTATTACTGGATTCATATAAATTCCTCATATCTTTCGAAAAATATTTAAAATATTAGGTGTTGGAATTAATTCGTAGCGTTTTTTAATGAAAGAATGTTATTTATTTCACATGAGCATTAAAAAATACATTAATGAAAGTACTTCCCATCACTTGTAAAACACTACGAATTAATTCCAACACCTAATACTTTAATACTCAAAAAATAAAATATTATCTTCGGTATCATATGCATTAATAATTTAACTTAACAAAGAAATATTTTTTCTTATTTATTTATGTTAGTTTTCTTTATGACTTATCGAAATACAACAGCACATTAATAGGAACAGGCACAGTAATTGAGACAGTTACCCTAGATAATTGTGGAATGATAAAAGATACTTCGACTATAATGTTCTCAGCGAATATACTGCAAGACAAGAGGAAAAGATTCTTAAAAGTATAAAAAGATCGAATAATAGACAAATGGAGGAGAAGATCAAAAAAGATGATCCAATTTTTTTTAATAAAGAAAATGACTACTCTTCTAAAAAATCTATGAAGCAAAAAATCTATGTCAAATTATTTTCAAATGCTACAAAAAAACAATATCGAAGCGTCGAAAAAAAAGTAAAAAGTAAGAATAGAAAATCAAAAAATCGAAATGAAAATAAAAAAAGACAGGAGATTCCTAAAAAGTCATAATCCGTTATGCGATCAAAATAGACCAGACATTACCGGAAAGAATTACATTTTTGCTGGACAAGTCAATCATATCAAGTCAACTAATTGCAAGTCAAATATTTTTTCCTTTCGATACAAAATATTTCAGAAAAAACAATTCATGACAAACCAGAAACAATTACGAACGATACTCAATCTTATTACTTACACCTACGAATTTTAATACTTGCCAGGTATCTTGTAAAAATCATGCTATATCGGATTATCAATTGTATAATGACACAGAATCATCCAATTTTTATGGTAATCCTGGAATTATGGAAATTTTAATGTTGATCAATCAAATAACATTTTAACAGAATTAGGAAATGTTTCATCTCAATCGCGTACTACGAGCTTTCATGATAAATTCGAACCATGCAAAGAAATTAACAAAGAAGCATTACACATAAATAATATAGAAAGCCAATTGAGTAAAAATACAAATAATACAGAGCAATGCAAGAGAAACTTCGATACAAACTGCGAAGAGATACTTCAGTAAGTAGTACGGAATCTGAATATGATATGAGTAGTAACAATGATACTTTATCGACGGATTCCACAAATAAATCTCAATTCTATAAAAAAAAAATATATACATATTGAGAGTGCAGCATGGACATTTGCAGAATTAATACTATTTAAGGATATATTCCAAGTATACAATTTTATAATAGTAATTCTATTATTTTTCAAAATTAAAAATAACAATAATTATATTAACAAAAAATAATTGTATTTCTCTTGACAATTATATTATTCATATTATAAAAATTATATATATATGTATAATATATTATTATATAATACAATATAATATAATAATATATTATAATAAACAATATAAAATATATATATATATATATATATATATTGTATTGTTTATTATAATATATTATTTTATTATTATATTATATTATATATATATATATATATATATATATAAATGCATAATATAATAAATAATACAATAAATTATATATATATATACATATATATAATTAAATAATATAATTATATTTTTTCATTAAGTTCCAGTTACCAAACGAGATATCGAATTTTAAGAATTTCTTCTTGCAGCTATGAAACATTCATACATATCAAAATCTGAACCAAAATCTAATAGAAATAATATAGAAACTTTTACGGTAAAGTGTTTCGAGACAATACACATTCCAGTATGATACATATTTGATTTTTTTCATTCTATTTTTATTACACTAATTATCTTATTTCTTCAAATACAATACTCGTAATAATACGCAATTGAGATGAAACATTCCCTAATTCTGTCAAAACGTAATCTGATTGATCAACATTCAAATTTCGAGTTTCCAGAATTATCATAAAATAGAAAACGCCAACACAGTCAAAGTTAGATGTTTCAAGAATAATAATACATATATTATTTTATTAAATCAATTTATTTCAGATATGATTGCGCGCCGATAACTTTCGGACTTTCAACACAATCAGTTTCAAACGCTAATAATCTCTCCTAAATTAAATTAGAAAATCTGTAAAGAACTTATTGCGAAAAATATTACCTCAGCCAGGATTCGAATCTGGGATCTCTCGATTTTCCGGCAAGAGTGTCTTATAGCCAACTCGACCATTAAGGCTTCGAAAATATTTTTCGCAATAACTGATATATATAAAAAGAACGTGTTATACGGCCGCGTGTATAAACATTAAGACATCCTGTTTGATTCATATACCGGTCGATTCTTAAGTCTTAATGTCTTATTTCTTTTGTTCAGGTTCCACCTTATGATTAAACACATGTTTAATCCTGGAAATTATATAATTTGGTTAGTGTGTATACATATTACTAAAACATTTTATTTCCATTAATGTAAATCCATTAATTAATTTTTAAATGATATTACAGATAGAAATATCACAAAATAGCGGTTTTTATTTACCACGTGATAAAGTTGCTTACATTGAATTAAAATCAAAAACGGAAAACATATAATAAGTGCGATTGGAAAATACTTATACGAGAAACTCTCTTAGAGATGTATAATGAGAGCATTGCTAATTATTCTGCGATTGGGAAAAGAAATGCTCAACCAGCAATCAATGCTGTATTTTTTAAAGCATAATTTAGTATATAATTATTAAAACATTATTTAGTATATAATTATTATTATTGTTATATTAATATTTATTATTTATCATACGCATACATGTGTATACGCACCACACATACACATACGCGTGCGTAAGCGCACAAAGAAAAAAATATATTAGGTGTTGGAATTAATTCGTAGCGTTTTACAAGTGATGGGAAGTACTTTCATTAATGTATTTTTTAATGCTCATGTGAAATAAATAACATTCTTTCATTAAAAACGCTACGAATTAATTCCAACACCTAATATATATATAAAAACAGCAGCTCTTAATTGTTAAGAATGGGCAATGAAGAAAGCAAGAAAGCTAATTACCCGTAAAGAATTTATATTATGTAAATAAATATGTATAAATAAATATCGGAATAAAAATAAGAAATATAGTATAAAACGTCACAAAAAAAGTAAAAATTAATATTTCTATATTATATTATGTAGCATACATTATTATCAATATATCATATTAAATGTTAAATTATACTTTTTAAAAAAATATATTCGTATGTAGCCTCAACTCAATATAAAACTATTTGTAAAACAATAAATAATAACATTAATTAAACAGATTATACACAAAAGAAATAAAATTAATTGTCTAATTATTTAATTTAATTTAATTATTCATTTATTATTCATTTATCTCACACGTTCCATCTGCCAGTTAATAAGTAAATTATGTAGTTAATGTATTTCATCTTAAGAATACAGAGTCGCATTAAATGCAAATTGAATATGTGGGATAAGGAAATATAAATTTCTGAATATCCAATTTCTAAAAAAGCATAGCACTTAAAAGTTCTTTTAGAGGTTCTAACAAAGTCCTCCTTTGATTCTTAACATGGAGAAAATGGAAATAAGTAACCATACATAGCATCGAAAGAGAACAACAGTTATAATATCAGCTCGAGAACCTACGTTGATCTTCTAAATTTGATGGAATTTGTAATATAGAACTAAAATTTCGACATATATTTGATATTTGGTGAAAGCAAGAAAAATTTTAGTACAGTTTAGTGCAAGAATAAAAAAAACAGACATAAGAGACTTAAAAACATTTTATTTTCAATTAGAGTAATTATTTTGAAATGGATCATAAACAATATAAATGTCCGGTAAAAAATTTTTCATGCACGTACATATATAAATATATCTAAACATATACAAACATAAATACGAGGGCGGTCCGATAAGTACTTAGCCTCAACGCCCGATGGAGCCACTATCGCAAGAGAAATTTACTAACGTGTAGTACATTCTCGTAGACGGCCACTGTCAAAATTTCAGCCGAATCGAACTCGTAGTTTTGTTTTGACTGCGTGTGGAAACGAGCGTGTCCGCGGATTTTAGAAAAATGGAAAAAGAGCAATATCGGTCGGTGATTCGACAAATTGGTCGAATTGGGCTACGAGCTGCTGCCCAATCCACCGTATTCTCCAGATTTGGTCCCGTGCGACTTCTTTTTGTTTCCAAACTTGAAAAAGTCACTCGCCGGGCAGAAATTTCAGTCGAACGAGGAGGTCATCGCTGCTACGGAGGCCTTTGCAGACCTCGAGAAAACGTACTTTTTAGACGGGTTAAAGAAGTTGGAGCATCGCTGGGTCAAGTGTATTGAGCTAAAAGGAGACTATGTTGAGAAATAAATCGCCACTTTTCCAAAATTTTCGTTTTTCTTTTGTAGGCTAAGTACTTATCGGACCGCCCTCGTATATAATTATATATGAAATATGTCTATACATGTCATATATTCTTTTCTTTCGTAAAATTATTGTTTAGTGTAAAAAAAATAATAATAATGAGAAAAAACAAAATATAATTAAAAGGATAATTTTCGTATTGTATTTTTGAGAAGAAAAACAAGTTTGAAAAAATATAGAAGAATTGCTTATACATAATTATATATATTTTATTTATAATTATATGTTACTATTTATAATTATATATTATGAGCGATTTTTTTACATTTTTCCAAACTTGATTTTTTCTAAAAGAAACAATATGAAAATTATTCTTTTAATTATTTTTTATGTTTTCTCGTTATTATTATTATTTTTCTTATATTAAACAGTAATTTAAAAAAAAAAAGAAGAATGTATGACTACTGAATGTATAGACACATTTCATATATAATTATTTATGTTTATGTATGTTTGGATATATTTACATATATTTATATGCATGAATTTTTACTGAATGATTAAAGGAAATAAAGCGTTATATGCAATAAGCGTCAGATGCATAAAATAGTAAAGTAATAGTTCCGTATTCTATGTAATTGTATACATATGGTATTTACAATAAATATAATAATAATAACAAAGATGAAATTATGTGCACGCGAAGTAAATTCAAAGTACAAATCTCACAAAAAATTCTATCCATCTCCTACAAGAAATCTGATATTGTTATTTCACAGAAAATAAGATTATAAATAAACACATATAATATACATTTTGTGCTGATTGCGTTATTCATTTCTAAACCCGAAGACCAATGATTAGCATATTTGTCCTGGATGAGGATCATATTATGAATGTAATTCTGATAAACCGCACCGAAATGTATGAAACTCATATTTAAAGAAGCAATATTTTCTTTCTGATCATTTCATAATACATTACGTCGTTATATCGATGTATGTATGAATGAATAAGCTTTACAATCACTTCAAGTTTTTTCTGCAATGAGTTGCAATTAGGACTATCCACTGTCTACGGGAATTTGCGTATCGATAATGTTGACTTGCTGTCACCGTTTCTCTATATAATAACTTAACCGCAGAAGAATAAAGCTCGATATTAAAAACCAACTGGCAGGAATGGACGCCAGTATGCAGTATCTTTCATCTGAAACATCAAGAAAAAATATACATTAGATGTAAGATTTAAATACGAGGGAAGTGATATAAAACCAGGGAACGTAATAGAAATAACATTTGAAAAAAGTATTGATTTCTTTTATTATTTTAAATATTATGTCCGATAACTTTAATGTCTCAAACCTTTTATAGGACAAAGAAAACCTTTTTTTAATTCATTAAACATCAGGAACATTCTGCTTTTATATCGCATGTTTTTAAAATTTCTTATGCGATTATTTTAAAATTATTTTAAAATTAATGCTGTGTTTTAAAACTTACACATTTATGTCAAAAGCTGTTATTGAAAATCGGTACATAAAGTTTCGAAAGAAAATTTAAAAAATTACTGCTTTTTAAATTTGAACAACAAAAAATTATCAAATAATTTAGCTTATTACACAATATATACATATACCTGAGTGATTAAAGGAAGCCCACTTTGACCGACGATAACTTTACGAAAATTATCATAAGATAACGTTTTTTATTTTTTTATTTTTTTTAATTAATTAAAGCTTGGAATCTCTATTTTAAGACGTTACGATCAGATTTTAAGTTTAATGCACCCTTACCAATATAATTGTAAATATGAAGACGCGCGCGCGCGCGTATTTGTCATATTAAAAATTACAAAGTTTGATGGAATGCACGAACTTTGTAAAATTTTTTTAAGAAATGCCATTTGCAAGCATAAAGTTCAGACTTTTCCCTAAAAAAAGAAAAAAGGGAGTTGCTGCGATTTCTTTTCGCAAAGTTACAGCACTTTAAATTACTTTTGTATTTTTGACATATATATAGTAGTATATAGTAGTAATATATTACTATAGTATAGTAGTAGTATACTATTGACACTACCTTGGTAGTATATCGGTAAAAAATGCGAGGGTAACTTTAAGGTGATATCACATAGAAGCGGCTTGTAAGAGAGAGAGAGAGGGCAATCGCACGAAGCGCCAGCGCATGAGGGCACCGTTCGGTGGTGAAAAAAATTACTGTTCAAAATTGCGATCCGCAGCAATTTTTGAACAGTAATTTTTATTTCCCCATTATGTGCCATTATTTGAGAATGAGTTGATAAGCGAAGTGGATATTAGTGAAATAACTTTCTACGGTTTTATAATTAATATTTGCCTCATATTTTCTCAGATTTAGGAGATTCGTATTATATTTATCTACAGTTTTTGAGTGAATTTCTAAATACTATTTTTGCGCTATATATAATTGAAAATGTATTGTCGCTCCTTGTCTAGCGCATATTAAAAATACTAACTTCAAATTATCTTTTGAACATGCCTGGTTACCCCTCCCCCCTCCCTCCTCAAAATGATACGTATGTATAGAAAATATCATTATCTCTTCAAATAGTAAAAGCTTCAAACAAATCTTAAGAAAAATTATTTTGTGATACAATCATCTTAAAATGCTATAACTTTGCGAAAAAAAAATTGCAACTCAATCTTTTTTTTGAATTAAAGAGAAAAGTTCGAACTTTATGCCGCTACAAATGATATTCCCCATCAGAAAAATTTTACAAAGTCTATGTAGTCCGTCAAACTTTTCAATTTTCAATATGAAAAACACATCCTCATATTTTGAAAGTTATAATGGCAGGGGTGCATTGAACTTAAAATCTGGCCGTAGCGTCTTAAAGTAGAGCTTTCAAACTTGATTTAAATTAAAAACTTAATTTAAAAAAAAATCATTCTCCTACGATAATTTGTCGTAAAATTATTGTCAGTCAAAGTTGACCAATTTTTGCCAAAAATTTGTCTACGCCGTAATTTTTTTTAACAGTAATGTATATATACGTGTTCAGCATAGCGGTTTCCGCACTTTCCAGACATTCCAACAGTTTAAAAAAAAATTGAAAGGTGAATATTTATTTATTTTATACAGACTACAACATACAATAAAAAAATATTTAAAAAAATTTTTTTCATAAAAAATCAAAGTCATCTTAAATTTTTTAAATGATACCATATAATTTTTTTCCATAATATTGTAGGGGGGTTTTCAAATTATTACCGAAATATCTTCTTTATTGATGTTATATTGATTTTATTGCATATTTTATTAAATAAGTAGGGGAGACCGGGGTAAGTAGAATAATCGAGGTTACATTAAAAACAAAACACGCAAGACATGCGTAAACGTATCTGAGCACGCAGCAGCGACTGTCGCTAAAATCTGCTGTGATATCTTGTTGCGAACACGTCTATGATAGAAGTTTTGCCATAATTTTAAAAAATCGTACATCTAAGTAAATATTTTTATTCTTAAAATTTTTGTTTTACAATCGTATATGATTGTCTGAGATATTTGATTTCTACTTAGATAGTAATTCTTACTTAATAAAGTCCAATAAATTTTTTTTGTTTATGTGCCTTTGTTATCATTTATTGTTAATATTTTTAAAAAATGAACGGATGGGGATAGTAGACTAATCACAGCATGGAACTATATGACTCATTTAGTGACGACTCTTATTGTACTTCTCAAAATTTTATTCCTTTAAAGAGATTTTCCTCAGTAGTAAATGTTATAAGTTTAGTTCTCTCATGTCCAATCTCGAAAACTAAGCTTATTCGACGTGTTTTTGCACGAAATGAACAAATTTTGCAAAAAGAAATATTGTTTTGCCCTGCGAAGCGAATGTTTGTATTTGAAATATATTTTTATAAAATGTTTTAATTAATATGTAAAATTATATATGTATAATTAAATATAAATAAAATGTTTTTATTAATATGTAGCCAAAGATGTAGCTTAAAATACACGCGTAGACGAGATACAGATTACTAAAGCCATCTATTGGAAAAATAATGGATTTCTTTTTACTACACCTAATATTATAAGCATAAATCTATAATATATAGAAAAAAATTGTATGGTGCCATCTGAAAAATTTGTGAAAAAGATGACTTTGATTTTTTATGAAAAAAAAAGTTTTTTAATATTTTTTGCATATTGTTTTGTTTGAAACAAATAAATATTCACTTTTCAATTTTTTTTTTAAACTGATTTATGCTTATGATACTATACTAATAGATATTTATAATACATACATATTATGTACTTATTTAATAAAATATGTAATAAAATCAATATTACACCATAAAGAAGACATTTCGAATCCGTCTTGAAGACCCCTACAATATTATGAAAAGAACTATGAAGAATTATGTACGGTGCCATTTAAAAAATTTAAGATGACTTTGATTTTTTATTTAAAAAAATTTTTTTAATTTTTTTATTGCATATTATAGCCTGTTCGAAACAGATAATATTCACCTTTCAACTTTTTTTTTAAACTGTCGGAAGTCCGAACTGTCCGAAAAGTGCGATCATTACGTTGAACACTCTGCGTGCGTGCGTGCGTGCGTGCGTGCGTGCGTGCGTGCGTGCGTGCGTGCGTGCGTGCGTGCGTGCGTGCGTGCGTGCGTGCGTGCGTGCGTGCGTGCGTGCGTGCGTGCGTGCGTGCGTGCGTGCGTGCGTGCGTGCGTGCGTGCGTGCGTGCGTGCGTGTGTGTGTGTGTGTGTGTGTACTCAGTATAGATATATACTCAGTTTATCATTACTATCGAATTTATATACTGTTGAATCTTATAAATTTTTCAGATATAGTCATTCTCAAATTTTAGTGTTGATTTAATAAATGTTTGTCATTGCATTTAAATATGATATCTATTTTTTTAACTTTAGAGAGCTTCTTAATTAATATAATTTCTACTTGTTACACAGAACTCACACGCACAGTGTCGGATTAACGCATAAGCAAACAAGGCACTTGCCTAGAGCGACAAATTTATGAGGGTGGCAAATTTTTGAAGACAAAATTTTCACACACTTAAAATAAATTTTTAATTTGTTAATCTAACGTTTTTGCACTAAGTATATTTTATAGAAACGATATTTTAAATATACAGTTAAAAATGTATTATATTTATATTAATAAAACTAAATATATGTATAAAATTCACTTATATCAAAACAATAAAAGTAACACAAGGATGTATGATTAAAAGCCAGATTACAGTTGCTAAACATAATCATATTTCAAATAAAATAAAATAAAACATACATTTCGACCAAACAATTAGGTCATTATCAATGTTGTTCCGGTAAATATAATAATAGTTACATTCTAATGGTTATACATTTGCAAGTTGGACGATTTATATTCTAATGGCTATAATGGGTATGGTCGAGTTGCCACTACAAATGCTTCAAAGCATTTAATTAATCAATCGGAAGAAAGAATTTTTCTAACTGACCAATAAAAAAATGCTTCGAAGCATTCGTAGCGGTAATTCGACCGCACCCAATTACAATTAATTTAGTTAAATAAAATAAAAAGAAAATACGCAATTTAATGTACAAAATCTGCATGTTTTCTCTATTTTCATAAATATCAATTGGTGTAAAATACATAATTGAAAGAAAGGTCGCACAATTAGCTTGAAATTCAAAAAGGACTAACATAATAGCCATTTGTTCATGAGAATGTCTTCATAAGAATCTTCTATGTTTACGAATTAGAAATGTCCATTGCAATTTAATGAAAGTTACAAAATCAATGTAATGCTCAGACTGTTAAAAATTTTTGTATAGACATTATGCTTTAAAATGCTGTTAGTTGTTGCAACTGTTGCAAACTAATTGTACGACCTCTCTTTCAATTATGTATTCTATCAGCTACGAATGTTTCGAAGCATTTTTTTATTGATCAGTTAGACAAATTCTTTCTTCCAATTGATTAATCAAATGCTTTGAAGCATTTGTAGTGGCAAATTGACCACACTCATTATAGCCATTAGAATACAAATCGTCCAACTTGCGAATGTATAACCATTAGGATGTAACTATTATTATATTTACCGAAACAACATTGATAACGACCTAATTGTTTGGTCGAAATGTATATTTTATTTTATTTTATTTGAAATATGATTATGTTTTAGCAATTGTAATCTGTCTTTTGCTCCCCTACTGAAAAAATCATGTCAACAGTTGCATGATGAAATCATGTAATTAAAACACGTAAATCATATAACGGATTCCAAATCAGTACGTGATTTTTTAAAATTACGTAATTTGAACAGTCACGTAATTTGATGATATGTTCTTTTTTCTTCTATTTCTATTTCAATTCTTTAAAATTTGACAACTATAAAAGCACATGATGGATGAAATTATTTCTAATATCATGTGATGAAATTATTTTTAATATCATGTAATTTTCAAATTACGTCATTTAAAAAAATCATGTACTGATTTGGAACAATTCGTTACGTGATTTGTATGTATCTGAATTACATGATTTTATATCGTGTAACATCGTGACACGATTTTTTTCAGTAGGGTCATATACTTGTGTTACTGTTACATATTTATATTACTTATTAAGAATTATTGAATGTTTTTACCACCTAATGCGAAGGTATAAATCATTTTTCCTTTTATCAAATTTATAAATTAATGAAGCCACCTGGGGGCGGCTAAATGCCTGGGGACGGCAAAATCTGTGATCACTACATACACGCACGCACACGCAAATACAAACACAATTTTTACTTTACAGAAATGATTATCACAGAGTATACATATAAATTGTCTAAAATCTAACGAAATATGTTAAAAATACATTAGATACTTAAATATAAAACTTTTGCTAAAACAAACTCAAGAGTAATATACATTGCACATAAATACGATAGTCTTATGATAAAATATTAATCAACCCTCAATTCAATATTTTCTTATACATAGAAGGGCAAATTAAAATCAACTTTTATTTACACAAGTATAACGGAATAAACAAATGTAGAAATGATAGATACAAAGCACAACAAAAATACATAAATTTAAGCAAAATAAAAACCGTTATGAAAGAAGCATTCACAGAACAATGCATTACGACAGACGTGAATTAACAATAAAAAAAGATAAGAATTATTATTTACAATATTAACTTTGTAATCAAATTTACTTTTAACCAACTACACTTGATTATGTTTACGTTTAATAATTATATATGTATGTACAAGTATATACATGTTATTTATATATACATATACAAACATTTATATACGTAATACATTTAAAAAAAAGTAACGTAAAGAATTGTTTCTGTGTCAAAGAGACAGTGAAGAATATTTAAACTAGCAGTCTGAATCACACCAGACATCTTGAAATTGGATTGTTTGATGGTTTTACATTTACCTGTCATTTGGTCGGACATTTTGCCTGTCGCCCAACCTAGGCTCCTTTCTACCGCCATCTTCCATTTTTTATACCTCGCGTCTCTTTCTACAAAAAAAGGAAAGATATAGCAAAAGTTGCATTGTAACCGCATATTATATATTTTCAGAAAAATAAGTTATGAAATTGTTAAATTACTCAAGTCGAAAATTTACCTTCCGGTGTGGTAGTTGGAAGAAAAGTGTCGGTTGGTACTGTTTCTACTTCTTCGCCTTCCAAATCCCAAACATCTATCCCTTCAGCATGTCCGGCAACCATCGCTACACCTAAAGCCGTGATGTTAGGCATAGTTGACCTAACTATTAGTCGAAACAATTAATTTCCAAAAAATAGAAATTTCTACGATAGGAATTAAAATAAAATATTATCACATTAGCTATATTTTTAGTTCATAAATGCTGCCAATATACTTACATACTGGTGTACCGCATAAATCGGCTTGCAATTGCATAAGCAGATTGTTAGTTGACATTTTCCCATCTGCATTTAACTTCGTTAACGGAAATCCGCAATCTTTGTACATCGCTTCAAGGATGTCCCTGGTTTGAAAACATACTGCTTCGAGGGACGCTCTAATTATGTGTTGCTTCGTGGTAAATGCAGTAAGTCCACAAATTATTCTGAAAGAAAAAAGTAGATTTTTTTCAAATACATCTACTAACTCTTATTTGACATTATAATCCAACACAAAGTCTAAAATTATGACATAAGATACGTCTTTAAGTCGTCTTTTAGACGCAAAGAACGCCTTATGATCTGATTTTGGACACTTTTTGTCTGGAAAACTTTCGATCAAACAAAATATTTCAAAAATATTATAATATGCATCATATGTAATTTATTAAATAACTTTCCTGATGAAAAAATTTCGCTGAAATTATTCCACGTTTTGAAACATTTCAGCGAAATTGCTGAAAATTTACTGAAACTTCACTGAAAGTGAATTTTTCAGCTAGTGAATTTTTTTCAGCTAATATACTAAAAAATCACTGAAATCTAACCGAAATTTCTCTGAAATTTTTTGAAATTTCTTTAAAATTCTTGCTGAAATTTGTTTAAAAATTTTGCTAAAATTTTTCTGAAACTTTATCGAAAATGAATTTTTCAGCTAAAAATCGCTGAAATTAAATTGAAATTTTGTGAAATGCTGAAATTTTGTTGAAAAGTGTTCCAAAATGTGGAATAATTTCAACAATATTTTTCTACCAGGGTTTCTAAATAATTTCAATTTCTACATTATTTATATCTACAGAACAAAAACTCAATAAATAGTTCGAGCAATTTTTATAAAATTCTACCAACCCCCTTGCATCTTTTCTCCAATAAGGTGCATATAACCCTGTGAAGGCGGGTACAAAGTAGACGTCTCCCGTACTAAATACACTTTGAGCTAAATGTTCACTTTCATGAACATCTTTTATGAGCTTCATATTATCCCGTAGCCATTTTATAGCTGCACCTGCAACTGCAACTGAACCTTCCAATGCGTAAACAGGTGGACTTTTCGGACCTAACTGATATGCGACGGTCGTAACCAATCCATGAGAAGAATATACTCTCTGAAAGAAATACATAACAGATAATACAGATGTTTTGAAAATCGTAATACAATCAGGAAGAAGGTGATTCTTTATGTAGACATAAGTTGAAAATATATATTCTGTGTAATCAATAGCAATATGTTACAATTCTTCACTTCTTTGAACGAACGTGTAATATTATTTCTTAATTGAAGATGATATTCAAACTCGATTTTCTCGAAAATACAGCTCTGTATAAAAAAATTTTATTGTATATTTTCGACTTACATGAGAAATTACCTTCTTTTCGATTGCACTATGATTTCTGTGAAATAAATAATTAATAAAAGATTTAATATGAATGAGATCAAGAAGAATAAATCTAAATTAAAATTTTTTAAGCTTCTATATGTTTATGAATATTTAAGAATTACATACGGTATGCCCTGTGTTACACAGTAAAAAGCAGCCACTCCTATACGTATTTTTCGCTTGACCCTTCTTCAAACAATTTTGTCCGACCAAAGCAGATTGTTGATTTCCTAAAATCTAATAAAGAAAAAAAATGTAATAAAATTATATTCTATATCTGTTATTTTCTGTTATTTTCATTACGAGATCTTACGTACACCAGATATCGGAATGCCAGACAACGGACCAATCAAGATTTTGCCATATATCTCGGAACTGCTTTTGATCTCCGGCAGCATTTGCATAGGAATTTCGAAATATCTACATAACGTAGGATCCCACGACAGCGTTTCAATATTCATTAACATCGTTCTCGACGCGTTCGTAACATCGGTGATATATAGTCCACCGTCTTTGCCTCCCGTTAAGTTCTGCAATAATTTTTAAATTAATTATATATCAATTCATGTAGTTTCTCTCATTTTGAGTGCATGCGCACGCGCGTATGTGTGTGTGTAAAGTATACGATTTTTAATTTCCTTAATCAGATACATATAAAAGAGTAAATTAAAGATTTAGAATTTGTACGCTAATTTCGCAAAAATATTATATTGTATATATAATATCTCAAATATTAAATAAGTTATTTAATATAACAATCCTTGTAATATACAGTAATATGCACTGTCTAATGTCGTCTAATGTCAACTACTGTCTAATATTAGTGATAATTTCCTTCCTCAAGATACAGCAAGCATAAATATTAGCGAGTGTTAATTAATACACTAATTGGATAAGCCTAGTTATACTTGTTAATTCCTACTAATGCCTTGCTAATATCTCTTCGGCACATACCCAAACAACCCATGTATCCATGGTTCCCGCTTTGCATCGTCTCTCACGAATTGCTTTCTTTATCGCCGGCACATTGTCCTTTAACCAACGAATCTTCAAAGCCGAAAAGTACGGGCTCACGGGCAAACCGCATAAAGGTTTCAAATGATTCTTATTCTGATCCGGAAACTTTGCTATAATCTGGTCTACAATCACGTCGGTTCTAATGTCGGACCACACTAAAATCAATTACGTTTCAAAAACTGCTCGAATATTAATCAAATAACTTCAAGTTCTTTCAGGTATTTTTCTCCCTTTGTTTTTATTTCAAAAGAATTATATTACTTTGAATTACTTTGAAATAAATTAATTAAAATATAAATGAGACCTTAAGTCTTTAATAAATGTTTAATATAAACTAGTCTTTTCAGATTTTTTTTAGACAAAAATAATTTTTTTTCGCAAATAGATTAAACACAAGCGAATCTACTCACCTATAGCATTATAAAGCGGGTCACCGGTAATCGCATCCCATACTATCGTAGTTTCTCTCTGGTTGGTAATACCCACTGTAACGATTTCGTCAATCTTCATACCCAGTATGTCTAATTTGTGAATTACGTCTTTAATGCAAGCCTTTATCGCAAAAAGAATTTCTTTGGGGTCCTGCTCTATATACCCCTCTTGCGGACTGATTTGCTCTATGTCGATTTGATGAGATGCAACCTCCGCAACATGCTTTGCATTAAATACCTGCAAACACAATTTACAATAACTGTTAAACAATGATTCGATAAAATTAAAGTGCACGAATATTCATAAAAGAAGAAAATCGATCTCTCAATAATATTAATAAAACCTACATCATATGAAAATATAATTAAACAAAAATTTTTTTTTATTAATAATTTTTTTAACAATTACATAACTTTTAGAATTCGTAATTAAAATTTATTTTTATTTGTGTAATTGTTTAAATAGCTTATTAACAGATTAAACATTTCAGAGACTCGGGAGTTTTACGATTTCATGAAAATCTGTTTGAAAAACACTGTCGTTATTATTTGCTATTCACGCAATCTATGTATACTGCCTCCCATAAATCATTAATTTGTTGTTGCATTTTAGCTACAATTATTTATATGCATCGTTAACAGCATATTATATCACTTTTGATTTTATTTATTACATTGACATTTGAAATTATTATTTATTTATCACATGACAATGAGAATTGCAGAATCTTCACAACAAATTTCGATAAACATTTAGAAGCAATTATAACTAATTTTATAACTAATTTAGAGGCAAATTATAACTTGATAACTACTTGAACTATTTACAATAATCTTACCACAAAGCGAACAGTACGCGTGCCAACATCAACTACACCAATAAGGGGTCCTGTTTTTTTCACTGTGCTCGTCATTGTATCTAAAAAAAATGATGATCATTAGATAGTTTTTAATACACATTTAATAAAACAATGTGATTGAAAAGGCATATCACAAGCGCAAGATGTGAATAGCGAAATATTTATATTTTAATAGATTACCATAGAATACAAACAATACAATAGACATTTCGGCCTTACATCATTTTCAGTATTGCAAAATTAATATGTGATATAACTTTCATACATGTTGAGAACATCTAATTTCGAATAAATTTTATTCACGTTATAATAATGAGATAAAACATTTTTCACGCTCAATTACAATTATATTTTCGAAGAGCTTGACGCTCAGGTTATTGTTATAAAAAATTTTTTTAATCCATACAATCATGTCAAATACTCCAGACTGCCAATTGTCATTTTTTTGTCACAACAGTCGAACTTATTGAAACACATAATTTCCAAATTCTATTAAATGTGAAATTTATTAATAATGTTAATAGCTCTTCAATTGAAAAAATAAATTTAACTATGATATATATATATATATATATATATATATATAAATTATGATACCTGTGTTAACAATAAGTTGAGTTGTGGAATCCAAAACTTTTTTTTTATTCTTTAATTTCCTAGGTCATAATTTAAACAATAAAATAGAAAACAAGCACATTTTTTCTCGACGTGTTGTCTACGTTCAAAGAACACGCTACTATGTCATTCTACTTTTATTCATTAGATTATTCATTAGATATTGTAAAACAAAGACAGAATGAGTAATGCGCTGATAGCGCATTATCCGAATGCAATTTTTCATCAATCTATAAAACAAATATACGGGACATGGAATTCGATTTTTGGAAGAAGAATCATTTACGCAAATTTACATGCACATTTCATTTTTCTTGCCTAGTAGGATTAAATCCTAATATAATGTTTTTCCTTTTTGAAAGAAAATTTTCTATATCCTTTGCAAGTTCTTGTATATGTATCGATTATTGATTTCTATACATTGAAATATCAGTATTTATAAATCTATAGATAAACTAATTGAGAAAAAAATTCTTGTCTATTACAACATATTAAAACGTATTCTCTAATATTATATTTGTGATAGAAATGATAAAAACTAGTTCTACTTTCCAGAAACCAATTTCTCCAGTGAAGATTTAATAAAACATAAATCAATTTACAAGGACTCCTTACTATTCAAAAGAAATTTGGAGATGACAGGGCAATAGGAGTCAGGCGCTGTAGTCAGTTCAGGCGCGGTAGTTATTTCATTTTTTATAAATATTCTTTTAAAATTAGCTTGACAGCATCAATAATAGATGATCTTTAATATCTAAAAAGTGTAACTTTTTCAAAGAAGAATTTTTCATAGGATTAAAATTTGTTTTGGATTCCACATTCTTTACATTTGATATCGATCTATCTACAAAAGTTTGGTATCCCGATGGGCTCCCCTCTTTCACCAATAATAGCAGATCTTGTGTTACTAGATTTGGAAACCAAATTGATAAACACACACTTGATAAATTTAATATTAAGTTATTATTTTATATGAGATACGTTGACGATATTGTGACAACAGTTCCACTGAACATGACGAATGATATATTAAACATTTTTAATTCTTTCCATCCAGGACTTCAATTTACCATTGAGGTAAAAGAATTAATTTTCTTGGCGTCAACGATCATCAGCAACAATAAATTTCTTGAAATTGACTGGTACCATAAACCGACCTTTTCAGAAGTACTTAAATTATACGTCACTACATCCTTTGTTGCAAAAAAGGACACAATTAGAGGTGATTGATCAAGTTTATTATCACATCCGAAATTTCACGAAAAAAATTTGAAGTCCATCATAAATACCTTGCTCGACCCTATCCACTAAATTTTAATGTTTGAGATAATTAATGCTCGTCTTAAATTTTTAATCAACAAAAAACCAACAAACAAATAACTGCTGCCAATGACTCAATTGATAAAAAATCACCTTGATTTGTCTTTTTAAACGTACCTCCAATTTCAGATAAATTCAAAAACATTACCAAGGACTTGAATGTAAGGCTAGCGTTATTTGGTATGAATAAGATGAACACTATCATCAAAGCGCATTATCGAATGACTTCAAAAAGAACTATTTATATGCTCTTATGTAATGATTGTGATGCATCTATGTTGGACAAACTGACCGATGACTTAAAATCAGAATAGTTTTAATATTATTCTGAACATCAGAATAATATTAAAAGAAACACGAAAAATCATTCAGTTATAACAGAACATAGAATGCATAGTAATCATGATTTGGATTGGTCGAATGTTAAAATTTTAGACACCGAACTGTATATTCAAAAACGTTTAAAATCCGAAATGATATGTTAAGATGCAAAATAATAGATTAAAGTTACAACACTGAATTTAATTTACTGACACTGAATTTTTACACCATTCATATGTATCAATACTTAATAATTTACATGACTAACTATATTTGTTGCGGATCAACTTTCAGATTTACTTTTATATTCTTCATATAAATCCACCCTTAGCGTTTGAAAATCATTGTTCCATAGTTTTGTTTAACAATTCACTCATTTCAAATGTGTCTTTTGGTACGAACGATCGGTAAATTTATAAATAATATCACGAGCTAGAAAGATTTACTAAATTTTTTTATCGTCGACATAGCTATCAGAAAAAATGTATTTTTTATTTCGATATAAACAGCTGATATGCTTAATCTTGTGTACACACCTTCGGTAACATGTAATCATAGTTAATGCCGCCTCTTATGATATTCCACCAGCTGAAAAATATATCCTTTCATAGAATTCATTACTGTGGACGAAACATGGATCCATTACTTCACACCTGAGACGAAGGAACAGTCAAAACAATGGACTTCATCAGTGAACCAGCTCCGAAGAAGGCGAAGAACGTGAAGTCAATCGGAAAGGTGATGACCATAGTTTTTTGGAATGCACGCGGTATAATTCATATCGATTATCTTCCGAAGCAAACGATCAATGGCGATTACTACACAGTCTTATTGAACTGTTTTAACAACATTTTAAAGAAAAAATTTGGCGAAGAAGAAAGTGCTCTTCCATCAAGACAATGCACGGGTCCACACGTGCCCGGCATCGATGGCTAAATTCAACGAATTCCGCTATGAATTGCTTCCCCATCCAGCATATTCGCCAGATTTAGCCCCTGCGACTATTTCCTGTTTCCAAACCTAAAGAAATGGTTCGGAGAAAAGAGATTCACTACCAGAGAGCAGCCGAAACAGAGGCTTATTTTGAAGAGTTGGACAAATCATATTATTCGGACGGCTTGAAAAAGTTGGAAAATCGTTGGATCAAGTGTATCGAGCTGAAAGGAGACTATGTTGAGAAATAAAAATGAATCGATCAAAAAAAAATGTGTTTTACTATGTTTTTCTAAAAACCTATTGAACCTAAAGTCTAAAAACCTACTTGCCCCCCTTCTCTCCACTCTTGTATGCACCAAGCTTCGCCAAACAACACAAAGCGGGATATAAAATGTCTTTTTTAGATATGTTGTCTGGATCTCTTTAAAGCATTTTCTATTACTTATTGATGTTCATTAGACATTAGTTTGTACAGTAAATATGTATCTTGAATTTATACTTACAATTATTATAGAACGTCTCATGCAAAGTCTTATACTAACGGATTACTAACAGAAAAATTGGAATGTTGGTTTAAAAATATTCAAATTGAAAGTAATCTAATAACTTAAATAACATTTTTCAATAATTTACTGTATTATTTTTCGATTAAAAAACTATTATAAATTGTATATATATATATTGTATGTATATTGAAGAATGCACGTATATTAGGCACGTTTTTGTGAATTTGGCACCCGACTTACAACAATATGATTTTTGTTTTTTTTTTTTCCGAAAGATCTTCGTATGTAGTTGAATGTAGTAACATTGATTTTATTTGTAATAACGCAGAAAAAAAAATATTATTCGATTCAGAGAGAATCGTTTGTAGTTGTTTTTCCGGTCGTTTGTAGTTGCACCATTTGAAAGTTACAGTAAATTTACAATAAACAAATTACGTAATTTTGCCAATTTTCGAGATATCTCAAATTCGTTCACGGCATCTTTCTTGAAATCGTTTGTAGTGATTTATCGGTCGTTTATAGTTGCATTTAAAAGTTACAGCAAATTTACAATAAACAAATTACGTAATTTTGTCAACCGATTCTAAGAAAGTTGCCGTGAGCGGATTTGAGATATCTCGAAAATTGGCAAAATTTCGTAAATATAATAAGATTCTGAATCGAATCCCGCAAGCGGATTTGAGTTATCTTGAAAATTAAAAAAATTCGTTTTTATATAATTGTTTAAATAATTATATCTCGCGAACGGTGCAACTACAAATAGAAATAATTTTATTACAGTCCACTACAAACAATTTTCTATAAAAAACTATCCTTAAAAATGATTAATTTCAAAGTCGGGGGATGACATTTTTTTCAAGTCGCGATATTTTTTTTCTGCACTACTATTGTACAAACAAAATCAATGTTACTACATTCAACTACATACGAAGATCTTTCGGAAAAAAAAGTCAGGTGTCAAGCTCACAAAGCCCGTATATCGCATCATATTTTTAGTACGTATATATTATAACTGTGAAAAAATTGGCATTCGTAACAGTGTACTGATAATCGCGTCAACTTACGGAATTTCAATTGTATAAATATCTTTTTGAATCATTCTCTAAAACTTCGTACATACACTAAAAAAAATTGAATTTAAAAAAAATTTCAATTGATTAAAAAAAATTCTTTGCAAAGCAGTGCAATACTTATTTGAATCTTGCAGTAAATATTACGTAAATTAAAAGATGATAATGTAAAAATAAAGTAAACATTTTTTTGTAATAGAAAAATTTTTAATTGAATTTAACAAGTATCAATATTTATTCCAAAAATTGTAAATGATAAAGAAGAAATTTGACGATAACAGGACAAGAGTCAGCCGCGATAGTCGTTGAGCAAATAATATACAGATATAACACAAAACTCTTTATTAAATTAACGCGCTTGCATGTATTGGCTTATTATTTATGCCTCTTCAGAGGCATAAATCATCCTTATAAATACAATATATGGGGTCCCAAGATAATCGCCAAATATTTCGTGGACAGAACTAAACTGAATCGAAAAGTCCTCTACCATTTTGCAATTTTCGCAATAATTAACAAGATATTAATTACTAAAAATTGCCGAAAATTGATCATTAATAATTTTTTACTCAAATATTATCAACTTTACTGCAAGAGACAAAAATTGTTTATTTTCTTCTCATAGAGCTCTAAGAATTTTTTCAGAATTTTTTATCAACTTTTCAGTACTGCATTTTCTTATTAAATATTTTATTAAATATAATATTTTTACCAACATAAAGAAATACGATATTAAAACATTCTGAAAAAATTTCAAAAGGTTCATGATTCAAAAAGTTCTATGAGAAGAAAATAAAAAACAATTTTCGTCTCTTGCAGTTTTTCTATAAAATTGATAATATTTGAGTAAAAAATTATTAAAGACTATACATATTGGGTCATCTAAAAAGTATCCGCGATTTTTTGTCACCATCAACACCATCTAGTGACAAAAAACCGCGGATACTTTTTAGATGACCCAATATAAAGAAATTTTTAACAATTTTTAGTAATTAATATCTTGTTAACTATTGCGAAAATTGCAAAATGATAAAAGACATTTCGACTCACTTTAGTCCGCTTTATCTGTTCATGAAATATTTGGCGATTATTTTGAGACACGTAATAATTACCTTGTTATAGTGAACTTCCTCCACTAAAAAATCTCTATACAAGAATTAAACTCAGATGAATGTTAAAAAAAGGAAGATGAATGTGAAGAAAAGGAAAATTATTTTTAAATTTATCAAAGATAAAATTTGGAAAACCTTAATAAATTTAAATCACAATAAAAGTAAAGAAGCTCACCACGAACGGAATACACCATATCGCAAACAACAAACGCAAATTATCTATTAAAAACTAGTTCTTGACTTGTTGGCCAGTTAGTGTCAAATTAAATGTACTGATTTTAAAAGTTAGTTAAAATTTCTTAATTTTAAAAACTCTAAAGTTATAACTCGTTATTTAATTAAAAAAAAAAAGAAGTTAGATAACAACTAATAATCAAGATGGAAAGGTTTAATTTATATATAAGAAAGACATTGATTGACTTGAACTAAAACATGTCTATGTCTGTCTGTAAATTAAGTCCATGCGTCCCCCTCCCCCTCTCTCTTTCTCTATCTCCTGATATATAACATTTCCAAAACCAATCTTTTCCTATACTGAGGTTCCTCATCCAAAATTGTAACGTTCTCTCAATCAAACTCATGGTTCTCTTGCAGCCGGTGATCAGTTATGACCGAATGGGTAAATGTATTCCACCGAATATGGTTCCTGTACTCCGTGATTCTAAACTTCAACTGTCTGCTCGTCTGTCCCACGTAACTCACGTCGCAATCCTTACAAGAAATCTTATACATGACATTCGATTTCATGTTATGCGGCAGCGGATTCTTATGCACCTTAATGAATTCTCGTTTTATTATTATTACTATAAAATGATACCTTAATCGCTATTTAATCTGTTAAACTTTTCGGTAATATTAGGAACATGAGGAACAATAAACAATAATGTTGAAATTGTGTGAAAGTCACACAATTTCAACGTTATTTTCATTTTTACTTTTTATGATGTTAGACCTAATAATGTTCTTCAGACGATTATTAATATTATCAAAAATAAAACTCAATGGATAGTCATTCTTCAATAGTATTTTAATTATAAGATAAAAATTGTCAAAGTAAAATTTTAGATTTAAAAGCAAAATTACTCTATCAACTAATCTCGTGACAGTATCTCTCTTTTGAGAGATAAAATTAAGCAATAAAAAATTCAACTGCGACCTCCATAGCAAATTGGAGCTTTGGATGCTGAGAGTTAAAAATGTCAAGAATAGAATTGACTGAAGAAGCAGGTGCCGCCATAATTATATCGTCGACATATCTATAATAAAAGAGCAACGGAAACTGAATAAAAAAAAATGTTAAGACTTTACTTTCCAATTTTCATGACCAAGTCCACAGAGTTTTGTGTTATATCTGTATATTATTTGCGCAACAACTATCGTACCTGACTCCTATTGCCTTGTTATCATCAAATTTCTTTTGAACAAGTAAGGAGTCGTTGTGAATTAATTTATGTTTTATAAGGTATTTAAAAAAAATTTATTGATTAATAAATAAATTTTTTTTTAATAAAATTTTTTTAAAATGAAAAAATTTATCTAAATTATTAAATTTTGTGTTTTTTTAAACGCTAATTTATATATGTTAATGATATTTTGTGTATGTTATAACAACGTTACACATATGAGGATCAGACTTTTAAAATGCGTTTTGTCCAAAATTTTATTTTTTTAGTTAGAGATGCCGTAGTGTTCAGTGTTGAATGATTTATATTATAAGCTACTCAGAGATGTTCAAGCATTTTTTCATGTTAATTTATATGCTAAAAAAACATAGACATTTCGAAGTGCATTATGTTTTTTAACTAGAAACAAATAAAATGTATTTGTTTAACATTTTTAGTAATTGAGCAATATTGTTTGATATTTTACATCCTATTGATTGACATATTATTATTTTCTGTAAAGTGCATAGTTTTCTTGTGTGTGTAGGTTTTTCTTTCTCGTTTTCTGAAAATTACAAATTTTGAACAAAACGCATTTTAAAAGTCTGTTCCTCATAAATCTTATTAAGTACAATCGCTTTTACAATTTTATAATTTTCAAAAACGCACATTCGAACCTAAGATTTCAAAGTGATAAACCTAATACGCTAACGCTGACAAATAATTCAGAAATGTCACTCGCAAATTTTTCTCAAAATATTTATCAGGATTGGTAAAGATTTTTTTTTTTAAGAATAAAACATATTGTGTTTTTTTTTCTTAAATATGTTTTTAATGCTTCAAATATGCTTTAAACAGTACTATAAAAAAAATATATTAGGTGTTGGAATTAATTCGTAGCGTTTTACAAGTGATGGGAAGTACTTTCATTAATGTATTTTTTAATGCTCATGTGAAATAAATAACATTCTTTCATTAAAAAACGCTACGAATTAATTCCAACACCTAATATTTAAAATATATTAAAAATCAATTAAGCATGTTTTAAACTATTTAAAATACGTTTAAAACATGTTTTTTACCAACTCTATTTATGATTATTTATTGTGACAAAATAAGAAGAAATCTGTCATTAATTTTAGCCCAAATTGCGTCTATTAAAAAATTTTTTTTTATTTTTTACAAATACTCAATTTTTATATATTTTAAGAAATATTTCTTACAAAAATAAATAAATAAATGTACATCTGATATTTTGAAGTTCGACATCTAGAACACCAAAATATTGTAATAATTAATAATAGTTAAAAAACGATCCTCTTGAAAAAAACTTTTTACAGAAACATAACTGGAAGTTCTTTTAATTACTTAGTTTCTTAACTATTATTAACTATTTTAGTATTTTATATTCAAAATATCGGGTGTACATGTATTTGTAAGAAATATTGCTTTAAACATAAAAAATCGAGTAAAAAATAAAATTATTTTTTAGGCAGACGCAATTTGGGCTAAAATTAATAACAGATTTCTTATTATTTTATCATAAAAAAGAAATCATGAAAATAATAAAAATTTTGAGAAAAATCAGCAAGTGATATTTCTGAATATTTACTTGTGAGCTATATAATCGCATGGTTTTTTGTCAATTCGGTATCCGTATATATCAATAATTATTCAATTAGATCCCAAGACGCTTACCGCGTCAAGTAATAACCAAATATCAAATCAAGATTCAGCCTAAATGTCGAATTGTATAAAAATTTGTATTAATTTGTATTAATTATATAAATACTTTAAATTGAAATTAAATACATATTTAACTTTAATAAACATTCATTTCATTTAAAAAAACATTTTATTTTATTTAGTAAATTATTTGAATAAACAAAAATACAATTATTTTTAAGATAAGAAACAAACGTTATATTAAAATCAAATGTAGTAAATCACAAATGTTTATTAAATATTATAAACTGAATTTTATTTATTATAGTTAAGGAATATTACATTATTTACTTATTTATACATTTATACAAAAATATTTTTAGACTAAATAAATATATTGCATTAAAATTAAATATTTTAACTTAAATAAATATTTATTTCAGGCTTGTCCAATTTTAGCTCGAGCCAAAACGTAAAACCACCGACGTAAAACAGTCAATGTGGGGTAAGATTTTGATGACTGTAGTGTTGATATACATTTGAGTGACGCTTATCAACACTTTGCAATCCCTGAAATCTTACTCATATTGAATTTTTTGCACGATAGCTTTGTGTTTCAGATCCAAAGCTCAAATTGGACAAATCTAATTTATTTTATTAAAAAAAAAACATTTTATTTTATCTAATGAATTACTTGAATATTTCTTTATTTAGCAAAGATATCATTGTGTTTAAAATTAAGTATGAAACATTTTTAAAAAAGAAAATATTTATTTAAAAATAAAAAATTGTTTATTATAATGAAAAAATGTGTTTTTTAAACAAGCAGTCAAGCAACAAAGAAATTATTTATTACTTTAAATAATTCGATATATTTAAGGGAAACGAATGTAGTTGACATTATTAAAAAATGAAATTAAAAAAAAATACATTTTAAAATTATGTGTCTGCAAATTGACCATAAAAAACATTTTAATTTCAAATTAATTTTTTTTAGTTTCAAATTAATGATGTCAATTACATTCATTCTCTTAATTTAATCGAATAATTTAAAGTAATAAATAATGTTTTCGCGGCTGCTTATTTTAAAAAAAACACATTCTTTTCATTATAATAAATAAGTTTTTATTTTAAAATAAATATCTTGTTTAAAAAAATTTTGTATTTAATTTTAAAAATAATGACATTTTTTCTTTTAAATAATTTATCAATTAAAATAAAATATTTTTTTTAATCAAAATAAATATTTATTTCAAATATGATAAAGAAATGATCGGTCAAAGTATAGATGTTTCGAATACATTATATATTCTTTTTATTAAATCAATTTATTTCACATATAACTGAGAAATATTTCAGAAATGACAAAGAAACTTATTGCGAAAAATATTATCTTAGAAAAACACTCTTCGGAAAGTCGAGAGGTCCCAAATTCGAACTCTGGCTGAGATAATATTTTTCGACAATAAGTTTCTTTCTTTCTTTCTAATCTAAGAGAGGATTATAAGCGTTTAAAACTGACTGTGTTGAAAGTCCGAAAATCATAGGCGCGCAATCATATCTAAAATAAATTGATTTAATAAAAAGTATACATTATAATGTATTATTCGAAACATCTAATTTTAACTGATAGTTTTCGTTATCGTATTTGATGTATTCATACAGTCGTTCTTCAATCTTAAAATATTTATTTATTTTAAAAAATTTTATTTGAAAAAATGTATTTATAATATTTAATTAAAAAATATTTTTTTCTTAGTATATAATTGAAGAATATTGATCATAGCAGTATTAATCTCTTTTTTTTATTTCAAAAGAGAATGCATTGTAATAGTTTTATTAAATATTAATAGTATGAGTTATTGTTACTATTAGACAAAATTAGTACATGTTATTTTTAATTCAACTAATAAGTACACTACGTGCCAAAGAATTAAGTAATTACTTTTCAAAATAGACAATTTTTTCAAAATATATCATCAAAAATGATTGTAATGATATGATCTAGAAAGCATTTTAAAGTTTGAAGTTCCTATTTTTCAGATTGTTTGTTTAGATAAGGACCTGACTGATTTTTTATGGAACTACACTGATACATAAATGGAGATCTGTCAAATCTCAAAATTTTTTACAAACTTTACATAGTGTGAATCAAAAATTCGAAAGAATGATTCTTTATCTTTAATTTGCACACTTGTTGTGTAAACGTTGTATGATTTTTTTTCATCGAGTTATCCAACATTAAGCTATCTAGCAAAAAGCTTTTTAACCTTAACTGCTTACAAAAGACGAAGTAGCGCTTAATATTCTCTAAAAAAATGTAATATTTTATTTTTCTTTTTAAATGCATTTTTCACGTACAGTGAGTGCAAAAAGTATTCGTACAGAGAAAATATTTAAAAAAAAAACTTTATTTTTAAAAAGTAAATATTATCCAGCGAAAAATGAATCATCGAATTGATATCGAATCGATATCGATACGATGATTTCAACATCAATTTGACGTCGATTCGATGTTTAATTGATGATCATTTCTTGTTGGGTAATTAACAATTTATTCATAAAGAATAAAATAGATAGTATGTTTCTTAAAATTATATATATTAAAAAAATGTGTATTAATTATAAAAAAATATATCATTTGAAAAATAAGTGAAAATTAAGAATTGTATTATTTGGATGCTCAAAAAGTATTCGTACAGTCAAGAAATTTAACTTCTAAAATCAGGAATATATGCAAAGCTCATTTGTTTATCAAATATAGGTAATAACAAGGGCTACGAGCCAATTAAAATTAATAACGTTTAAAACTAGATTAATAAAAAGTACAAACGTTTCGACACCGATCGGGTCATTCTCAATGTTAGAATAATAATATTACAATAAAAGTCGGATTCTCATAATATAAAAACAGTGTTCTATATATTTTAAAACAGTGTTCTATACATTTTAAAATAGATTTAAAAAAAATGTAGATACGTATCAAATGCTTATGTCTTCCTTCTCACGAATATGTGATCCATTGAGATATTAAAAGACGTTGAAATCGCTCAATATAATCGGGACGCTCATAATACTCACATTTTTCTACAATGAAAATTAATCTATTTAAAAGAAAGTTTTCAAAGAAACCAATTGTTAAGTTAGAAATACATTTAATAAATAATTACAGTATATAAAAGAAACCACTAGACAAGCTGAAGAAAAAATTTTTTAAAAACGTATAATACATAGAAAAATCGTTAAAGTTATATTAACATTAATATCAATTGCAGATTAAAAATGAACAAGTCAATAAATCAGTGCATATTAAAATACAAAACTATAAATACTTTCTTCAGTCGAACTATTGTAAGTCAAAAATTATTGTCATCGTTTGTTTATGTTAGAACAGAATGTATTCATTGTATAAAATTGCTAATTAATATTTATTTTCTACAAATACAACTTTTGTATAAAAAATTTCCTGAATACTTTTTGCTCTTACTGTATATACATCATATACATAATACATAAAGGAGCGTAAATCCGACTGTGCAATCTCCACACAATGTGCGACAAGTACTGCGATAAAATCAAGCGAATGTTGTTTTACATAAAGTTGCTTCAAACACGAAGAATATAAATTATAGTTAAGATCTAATTCTCAACGATTCTAACTGGCATATATTAAGTTGAATGATGACGTGTCATCATTTAATTTTTAATGTTTTATTTGAGCGAAGTTTAATGAAAAATTTCTTTATAAAAAAAATAATAGACGCACAGATAGACTTCAAGAGAAATCTTTCTATTAATTTTTTTAAAAAATATTACTATACTGCTCGTCTTCTATGAGCAAAATTAGAAAGACGCTTTTCGTTTCAGGCAGTTAACTCTTAACTGTGAGTTGTAAAACTGGGCATCAATATTGAATAATTCGGTGAAAAAAATCATGCAACACATACACAAATTAAAAATAAAAGTTCTTTTAAAAACTGTAAACTTTTTTGTGCGATTTTAAATTTACGATGAAATTTTGTGTTCCTAAAAAGTGTTCAAATTTGTTGGATATCCATGTAGATCCATAGAAAATCAGTCAGATTATTATCTAAAATAGCGACTTCAAGCTTTTAAATATTTTTAGAATTATGACATTATAATTATTTTTTTATTATACGATGATACACTCTCTTGAAAATTACTTATTTTTGAAGGACAGAGTAAGGTTACTTACTTAACGTTAATTTTTTAATGTAATGCGTATTTTAAATAGTATTGGAAGTACTACTATAGTACTACTATAATTGGAAGTATACTATATAATTATTATAAGAAATAAAAATAATTTATTATCAACAATCACGATGTCCTAATATCTAGATATAAAGAATCTGTCTGTTATTTTATTTCTGCACTAGACTGCGTTAGAATTTTTTTTTTCACTTCGGCCAAATATATACCTATTCCACTTCAAGGCCTCTACTCTGTAATACTCTCAATGACAATAACGATATCATTACATAGTTGTTACGCAGGTTTTGAACATAGCAAAAAAGCTGTGCAATGATAATATCGTTATTGTCATTAAAGGTACTACAGAATAAGAGCCTAATTTCTGAAAGTGTACACAATATTATTATCATTATCATTATCATTATCATTATCATTATCATTATCATTATCATTATTATTATTATTATTATTATTATTATTATTATTATTATTATTATTATTATTATTATTATTATTATTATTATTATTATTATTATTATTATTATAGGACGACAACTAAGTAACTAATTTGAAGTCGTACCTGAATATCAGAATAAATTTTAGATTTTGACAATTCTGAACGAGCAAATTCAAAACGATTAGTATTGCGAATACATGAAATACAGACAGTCTAATACAAATAATACAATTAGCTTCATCAATATATAAAGTGCATAAGAAAGAACAGGATTTCATTGTCAGTAAAGAAAGGCAAGATGTGAATGACATGCGCAATTTATTCCAAATAATTAGATGAAATGTATAAACATTTACTTTATCAGCAGTCATGATTTAAGGGACGTATCGGGTTATTTCCGAACAAAATGCAGAAAACAGCGAAAGAGAGCGTAAGGCAGATGACAGAATATTAAATAAAATTTCATTGCAATGTAAGAAAAGGCATTCTGAAATTTATATGTGTGATTGAGTAAGACATATATGTATAGTTCAGCTATAAAAAACAGACTTAAAGGTTCTAAAATGCGAGCTTTTCGAATACGTTTGATATAGATATGCACAAATTCACGCATTAAAGCATAACATCGTGTATAAAATTGTAGAGTAGAAATATTAAGAAGTCCCTTCATTTAAAGACTAACATCTCTCTCTTCTCTTTTAAACTAATGTCTTCGTGGAGAGATACATCATAGTTTAAACATTTCTTCGATAATGTTTACACAATAAGACAGGTATTTCATAGTCGGTTCTTTAAAATCATCTTAAGTACGATCTTAAAATGTCATAAACCAATCATAGAGCCATATTAGTTTTAAGGTATTACTTAAGAGTCTTAAGGAGGTTCGATTATTAGTCGAAAAACCAACCATTTAGAGACTTAATTTTTTTATATGATGTAGATAATTACTATATACAAATAATCTCACAATTTGAATATTGACCGTGTAGTTTTCTTATAATGTTACTTTAAAATTGATCATTTTAAGCATATCGCCTTATAGGAGGCGGTCGTTCCAAAGTAGATAATAACCGATTTAATACATACTCAGCCAACTTAGAACTTTGAAAAACTAGGATTTGGCAGATGAAATACCAACAATCGTGTACAAAAAAGAAAAATCGAACTTTACCATATGAATTTAAAGCTTTATTGTCACAAAGTTTATCTTTACCTCATGAATCGCATTAGTTATATTTTAATAACAGACTTAACAACGTACAGCTGATACGAAGTCAACTTCATATAATTCAGAATCCATAGCCGCCCGTCATATCGCGAAGTGCAACGTTGCCAAATGTACACTCAACCTCCCGAGTCATTGACAATCTCATATATTTGTTAATATTCTATATAATAATAATTTACTAAGAATATAACACATAAATAGTATCCGCAATTCATTACACTACATTGCAGATGATACGGAATCGCTGCGATAATTTACTTCAGTCGCATTTTTTACTCTAAATAGTCGAACCTCCTTAAGAGTAGACATCAGGATGAAAAAAATCTTTTTTTTTATTTTATCTGAAAAAACAGCTCTTGAAAAGTATATTTCTAAAATTTTAAGAGTCGATAGGAGTGACAAGCCAACTTATTTACATCTCATTTGTGATGCAGCTACATATCTGCATTCTATCAAACTCTATCATGTATTGTCTCGTAAAAGAAATATTTTGCCATGAAACTCGTTTTGGTTTATATTTCATTATATTAAAAAAAGTCATAAGTGCAGATCTAGATCAGTTATACAGGTTTTTCTTCTCGAAGAAATAATATTTCCTTATGAAATTTTTTGGGATATCTTTCTTATATTGCTGGGAAAGCCCGTACAGAGCCGGATTTTGCAAATTGATTCTTGACAATTTTTTAATAATAAGATTATGTACATCTGAATCACCATCGGATGAGATATCAAATTTTTATTTTGCGTTTTTACAAAAAAAAAAAAAATCGCTCTGTACAAGTCTTCAGGAGTTCCTTTTCTGATTATCAATATCGCAATTAAAACGCGATTCATGTAGTATTTTAGTCGTAATTTCAACGTAAAGAAATTCAAAATTAAATAACAAGAAATACAGGACTCTTAGTTTTTTAAAAAATAAATCGAAAATGTGAAGGGTACATAAGAATCAAAACGTAATTAAGCTTATATAAAAAAATCTATAATATAATATAATATAATAATTATATAATATAATATATAATAATAATTATAAAATTATATAATATAATTGTATGATATAATAATTATAAAAAATTCTATAAAAAACATTACATGTTTCGGCTTCTTCATTGAGCCATCTTCAGATACTAGTTACCACAATGTGCAATCAATATATTACATTAGATAAGAATTAACATGATGATATAGATGATATTATTTCAAAATTATTGACTACGAACGGATGCACATTCCACAAAGAACAGAGATTACTCGCATACGATTTACAAGCCGAATGTTTGAAATTTCTCTTTGTTCTAGAGAAGAAAATGATGTTAAAAATATTTAACGTGAGCAATAATTTCATCCATGTAAAACATTCACCTATCAGTCGTCAATTTTATTTCTTATATTCTTAACTTTGTCAGAAAAATTAGAACATCGATGATGATATGAGAAAATGAATTCCAGTCAGAAAGTTTTCGTAAATTATTACACATTATCAAAAATAAATTATATGTGTGTTAATAAGTAAAATTTGAACTTAAAACTATCCAGTAACCAGTACGGCAGTCAGATACTTTCTGAGGGGAAATCAGACAGATTGACAATGACTAAGATAAAAATAATATCAAATTTTGTTTATGATAAAGGTATAGGCTTTCTTTAGACTCTTTGTGTCGGTTTATAAATTAAGACTATTACTTTTGTTTTTTAATATTTATCATCTCAAACGCTTATAATAGTATGATTCTTCGTCTAAAATTTGGATATTGTTCCAATCAAAATCGTGGTTTAATTGGAATCTATGATCGGTAATTACAGAATGAGCAAACGTATTCCATCGAATATAGTTGCAATGTTCAGCAATCCTAGTTTTGAGTTGTCTGCCCGTCTGCCCAACATAGGATACATTACAATTGTTGCACTTGATTTTATAAACATTTTTTTATGTTGTTTTTATTTAGGCGTGGACATGGATCTTTTTGTATTTTTATATATTGATTTAGTTTGTTAGAATTATAAAATGAGACTTTGATTAAATTGTTTAAATTTTTCAGTCACTTTTGGAATGAATGAAGTGAGCCAAAATGCATTATTTCTTTCATCACTTTTTTATTCGTGTCGCTCTGTGACGAAGCTGTCTCTCTCCGAATGTTCATAATTCTGTTTCTGATTGTGTCAAATATAAATTTAAGAGGACAGTCGTTATCCAACATCGCATTAATGGGGGTATGTGAAGTTAGCACTCCAACTATAGTACTCAGGAGTTCTGATTAGAGTTCCCGTTTCCTTTTGACGAGACAAAGAGTTCTACATAATTTGCCAAAAAATTTTTTAAAAATTATTTAAAAATTGTTATTAAATGAATCTTGCATTAAAAAATATAGAGAACTCTTCGTCTCGTTAAAAGGAAGCAGGAACTCTAATCAGAACTATTGTATCTAAAAATAGATTTTTCAAAAATTTTTAATTTTTTTTTTGATTTTTCAAAATTTTTTTTTATGCATCAGGAACTCTAGGTATTCGCGAAATGAAGCTATTGAGCTATTGAGCTATTGAGCTCAGAACTATTCGATCTCGATTTTCGATGAAAAGTTAGCACTCCATTTTTTAAAAATTATTTAAAAATAATTATTAAGCGGAACTCTTGTTATAAATTATATAGAACTCTTTGTCTCGTCAAAAGGGAACTCTAATCAGAACTCCTGAGTATTATACAGGGTGGGCCATCTATTGGTACGTTTTTGAATTTCGTCGTGTGGCAACACCGAACGAGCTACAGACCCGAAATTTTGACAGTTTATTAGTCATACCGTCCGCGGCACAAAACAACATGTTTTCTCTTGAAGAGCGTTTTGAAATTTTAAAAACTTATTTTCAAAGTCAGTGCTGTGTCGCCGAAACTGTACGAATTTTGAAAAGAAATATGGGTCGTGATAGAGCACCCACCGAAGGAGCTATACGCAAATTGGTGAGGAAAGTTCGTGAGAAAGGGATGTTAGTGGATGACATTATATTACGACTGTTTTGAGTGAAATTGGCGCCGAGGTAGTCCAAAATGTCATTAATAATTGGGGTGACCGAATGGCATACTGTAAGGCCAGTAGAGGGAGCCACATGAACGAAATCGTTTTTCATTCTTGACGCGGATACTTTTAGCTTCACAACAAAAAAAAAATTAATAAAAAATATCAATGTATGCTCATTTGATCGCATTTTTAAAAACGTACCAATAGATGGCCCACCCTGTAGTTGGAGTGCTAACTTCACATACCCAAATTGTACAAATAAAAAAATAAAAATATGTACAAAATAGTTTAAGATTATTGTATTTATTACATTTTTTCGGAATTCTAATAAAAAAAAACTTATTTGGAGATCCTTTAGTTTAGACTATGTACCTAGTTCTTTAATTATCATATATTTATAATATTTATTATTGGTATCTGGAGACACTGGTAGTATCTCGGCGTTAAGCTATAGCGCGAGACATGGCCTCCTTTACGCAAACCGGCGTTTCTATCAAATGATATTTTTTTCGAAATGTGTGAAATCGAAAAGATCATTCGATGGGACGGCAAATATCATATGAACTGTTTCAAAGTAGAAGTTTCACTCTTTAAAACGCACCTAGAAAAATTATCCTGCAATCTCTGATAGCGGAGATATCGTTTCTTAAATATCGACAAAATTTACAGGTTTTAAAGTGATCCCCTAATTGTTGCGTAGTATATTATATTGTATGCCAATAATACACAATGTAATATCAAAATAAAAATGAGTTAAATAAAGCGTTTTGAATATAATAACTAAAGGCTATAAATGCTTTTACATCCAATTATTTTATTTTTATAATTTTTTAATATTACATTTTAACTAACTTCCAAAAATTACTGACTAATTTACCGTAATTTACTAAATAAATCACCGTAAAATTTAGTCGTTTTCATTTCTACGCAAAAGCAACATGTGATATATCTTTGAAAAATAACATTAAAGAGGAAAAAGAATTGATAACAGCAACGAAAGACAGACAAGTTGAGGAAATTATATTATTTCAGGTGACGGAACTTGGATAAAAAGAGGCTTTAATTCCTTACATGGCGTTTCATCAATCATTGGTTATTATTCGAAAAAAATACTAACGTTTCTATAAAATTATTGCACTAAAAAGGATGTGAAAGTATGGAACATTTGAAAGGGATAGAAGATTATGAAAATTAGTTGCATGCACATAAATGCACAATAAATCATGAAGATATGTTCGGTAGGAAAAAAGTAGACAAAACATGTAAAATATTTTTTAAAAATCTGTTAAATTGCATAAAATATGTCAATTATTGTATATAAATAATAGTGATAGCAAAACATAAAACTATCGTAAATTCGAAGCCTTACAGCGACGATATCACAATTAGGAAAAAAGAATGTGTAAATTATGTTAAGAAAAAGATAGGTGTTTAAGAAATTGTAGGAAAGAAAAACATCTTGGTAAAAAAGCCTATGCTAATTATGGATTTAATAAAGGAATTTAATACAACTACGGATTTAATACAAGTGCTCTATTGATAACAATTGAACCACAACATCAGTATTGTTCGAAAGGCAAAAATAGTTGGTGTAAGTAGCAGCAGGTGAAGGTAAAAGAAAATAACTTCAAACCTTCAAAGGAATTACATTCAAAAAATTAGGAGACTTAAAATCTATATACGATGATTTATCAAAATTACAATTGTTAGAAAGATACGTCGACGATTTTAATCAAAATACATAGTAACGACGATTATATAATGCTCATATTTGGAAAATTACCACAAAAATTTCATTTTGCGATGCTATAACTATTAAACTTGCCACTGACTAAACCTATGTTACCACTTATATCTTCAACAATGGATTTTCGAGGTTATTAAAAATCATGGATATGTCAGATATCAATATTGGATCAAATATTATATCCAACTAAATATTGTAATAAATTGGATGAACAATAAATCGAGAAAGATGAGTGTCGGTTGCAGAGCACATCATGTGACAAATTCGTTAAGAACAAAAAAGTGGAGCAATAAAGAAAATTGTCTGCAGAAGACTTGTTATATGGTTCCGGAATAGCAGATTAAGATATGTATAACAAAATTGTATTTTATTCAAACTTAAAACTTTAAACATATTTGTCTTAAAATCACTTTTTTCAACCTAGTTGATACGATTTCTCAAAAATTATTGAATCGATCGCTTTCAATTTTTAACAGTAATTTAAAAATGACAATTACAATGATATAAGTTTACAGGGTATTAAAGAGCCAACCGCGCACAGTACTTCCAAATTGTTTTTTATATCTTAAAGATAATGACATGTTTCGGCTGTCTATTCGAGACCTCTTCAGAAATTTAATAAATTTAATTACAAATGTGACTTCATCTTCTTAAAACAGAATTATGTCGGATAGACGAGCAGACAATTAAAAACAAAAATAGCTGAACATAGAAACCATATAAACTGGAACATCTCTACTTGTTCTATTATAATCGATCATAGAATGCAGTATGATCACGAATTTGGGACAACGTTAAAATATTAAATGAAGAACCTTTTTATAAAAAGCGCTTAACTTCTAAAATACTTAATATTAAAAAACAAATAAATCCCAATTTACAAACAGGAGCTTCATAAAACATATATACAGATTATTAACAGTATTTGACTCTGATACTACAATTCTTTTCCTCAATCTAAAAAAGAATCAAATTTTACATCGATAATAATAATAGAACTAGTAACCAAAAAAAAAAGGAAAAGGAAAAGACTGGTTGGATCCATTATGCAATCAAAATGTCTACAAGAGCTCTTGTGATAATTGCAATGTTAGTTACGTGGGTTAAACAAAAAAGACAATCAAAAACAAGATGACATGTTTCCGACATTAATAGGAAATCAAAATCCCTATTGATTTTCCAATCACCACATTAACTAGAGTCTCTGTTCTGTAACTCGTTACTATTTTAACGAATTATAGAATTATAGAATTATAGAATAGGGTACCAGAATCACAATTTTAACTAGGCTAATATTAAAATTTTAGATATTGAATCTTCTTATAATAAGAGATTAATATCGAAAATGAGCACCATATATTATATATCACAGAACTGTCGGAAATCGGCCAGTGTCTCACATTCGTTCGCTGAAACGCGCCTTTCTCGGATGATAAAAATTGTTTAAAAAATTAACAAATCATTTATATCATCAGAACTCTTCGGAAAGCGTTAGGATACATTCAGAACTATACGAAAAGTACCATAAAACTAACAAGATTCTTTGAAATCAGACAGCGTCTCATCTTCGTTCGTATAAAGACTATTTTTTAGGGAAAAAAATTGTTTAAAAATCAAAATAACAATGTTAGACGTCAGAACTCTTTGTAGAACTATGTATCTTTTCAAATCCTATAAGAAAATGTGGCTGAAAACATTTTTAGACGAAATTGGCCCTGTGTGAATCTGGCATCTCATTTTGAATTTTGGATTTCTCGGCTTTAATGGCCGAAACTGTTTATTCTATATAGAACTATAGAACTATTGAAAATAAACTCAGAACTCTCAATATTTAATGAGTTTTAAGAAGAACGATTTTTCCAAGTTTTATAATTAATGTGCATACTTCGTCAGTATAACCGTTTGACTTTCTGTCTAATTTTATTTATTGTATTATTTTTCCCCACTTAGTAACGACAATTTCGTTTTGATCTCTCACACACTCTTAAAATGTCTTACTATACGCACGTTTCTAATTTATCTGATTATTTGTTAATATGTAATGTAAGTTTATTCAGTTCTTTAATGAATTTTTTTATATTAGTATTTTATGCAGCAACATTACATGTTGCAGCAATATTACAGAAATTTTGTAACGATTCTGTGCTGTAGGAAAAAAGTTCGGTAAGCTTAACAAAATTGGAGATAACACAACACCCAAGCCTAAACAAGACAAACACGTCCATCTTGATTCACGCTTGTTGTGAACTAACTTCTAAGTACGAAAGTGTAAAGTGCAAGCACTACGAACTTATCCACACTACTTTTATCGGACACTTTAAGGGCATGGCCAGTCTCTATTTTTCTTGGAACTCTATGACTTCTGAGATTATATTGATATTATACAGTAATCAATGACGGCTCTGTCATATTATATTAGTCACAATCCACAAGTTAATGAATAACTACACAGGTGAAATGTTCCTAATTATTAGGTGTTGGAATTAATTCGTAGCGTTTTACAAGTGATGGGAAGTACTTTCATTAATGTATTTTTTAATGCTCATGTGAAATAAATAACATTCTTTCATTAAAAAACGCTACGAATTAATTCCAACACCTAATATTTTATTCGTATTTATTACGTTTATGTTATTATATAATCAGATACATATAAGTATGCGGATTTTTCATTTAATTCATACGAAATTGCAACATTAAAAATTCGAATCAAATTCCGTGAACGTCAATAATAGCTACGTCATTTTATCCTTATCTACATTTGATTCTCATCAACTTGACGAGACATCTAAAGTCTAGAATGTCATATAGCGCATCACTTATAGCACATGTCCGATTGACTTTACATTTTATAAATCAACACGCATTTCTTCATGATTCAACACTCTCAAAAATATCGATATGGATTCAACACCATGCAGTGTCTATCAGTATAGAATTCTCACCATATTAGTGTCATAGAGATTTCAATAAACCATTACCTATAAATTTAAGGCTTGAAATGTTTTGTCATACGATAAATGTAATATTAAACTTAAGTAAATATTAAGCTGTAATAAATTACGAATCATAGTCGATTATTTTTCAATCATCTGTGATTAGTTCATTTCTTATGGGATTTAAGACTTAAAGCTTAGGTATGGCTTATTATAGAAAACCCATTAAGGCAAAAGCATAAATTCTTGTATGGCATAAAAACAACCAGTCTTTTATTTCGTGGAAAGAAAGAAAATTAAAGACTTTGATTGATTAATTTATTTTTGCATTATATCATATGGTTATGCAAAATACTGTGCTCATTGGGTCCGGATATCCATCTAGGAAATTTAAAGAAGTGCTATTGCCCTTAATGTTAACATCACCATAATATGATTTAAAACCCCTGATGTTTATACCAATGATAGATTTTACCATGATAGATTTTAAAATCCGTAGTGTTAAATCCTCATCATATTGATGTTAATATTGAAAATAATACGGAATATTACACATAATATTATATATAACCGATAAACATCGCATGTGTAAAATCCACATCGATATTTTTAAGAGTGAATGAACGTCGATTGTCATTTCAAAATCGAAAATGATTTCGAGATTACTGTCGAAGAATAAGATTCTCAGCTGAGAGAAAGGGAAGAAAGAGGGGGAGGAGATAGTGGGGGGAGAGAGAGAGGGAAGGATATAATTGCGTATCGTCAATGTGATGCTTAAATCGAATATCTAAATGTTTATCGACACGAATTCGGTTTATCGCTCTCTACGCACTGCAGACAGCACAACTTATAGTCACACTCACCTACGTTCTTATACGAGTAGAATTTGAAGATACTTGTTCTCCGACCAGTCTCCGACTGTTCCATCTCTAACGACGTAACCGAATCCTCGAGAGAATCAAATCCTTCCGGCGTGCCCCGCTCGCTCATGATTGTTGTATCCTCTGTATCTTCTCTATCATTAGTGTCCACTTCCGAATTTTCGTTTGCATCCTTCCGCTCCATGAATCACCGTAAATCCTCTTTTCTCTTTATGTCAACGTGATAACGATAACTCGCAAATCAAGATGCGATATTCACCAGTCTCTCTCTCTCTCTCTCTCTCTCTCTCTCTCTCTCTCTCTCTCTCTCTCTCTCTCCCCCCCCTCTCTCTCTCTCTCTCGTCGTTATTATTGCCGTTGCAACAACTTTATGATTGAATGACGTTTTTAAGAACGATCTCGTTTCCTACAATCGTGAGAAAACAAACGACTGTATATTCTCAAACTAACTCGAACGTTACGTATACCTAAGCGCGCCGTGCTAGTTCAGAATACACAGAAGTTATCGGCAACTTGCCCAGGATATCTCCGTCTCGTAGCCCCCTCTCGCTTCCTCCTTACTCACCCCACCCCACTCTCTCCCCCTACGTACTCATACTGATAAACCCCATGTTGCCATGTTATGGCATCCTTAATCGGATTTAAGTTATGAAACTGACCAATCATAACTGTTTCTCTAAAGGATGGAATGATTGTGATTAATTTCTAACTATGGATATTAAATCCGAATAAGAGTGACCGTGTAAATGTAATCATGAGGGCCATGGCACACAAAAAAAAATTAAGCAATAAAACGTAGCAGTAAGCGAATTAATCAATCACAGTAGAGTCCATAAGACGATAACATAAGTAGTAACTAATCCAATATTGATTTCCTTACTACTTATGTCTTACTGCCTTCAGTTTTTTGTGTGCTATGGTCCTGAGTCTCGTGTCGTGGTCACAGTCAAGTCTCAAATTACACTCAGAAAAAAGTTTTGTTGATATGTGACCAACTTCAACCTTCTTATTAACCGAAAATTTGATTAGAATAACAATATTAATAAAATTTTTTTTCTGAGTATAACCGTATACAGTCTGATATTCTGATCTCGAGTGTTTCCTGATTCCTGTGGTTGATTAACGTGACATGTAAAAAAGAAAAACTCGTCAAATAACGTTTTCATGTCCATTTATACTAGTAGATTAATTACGAGTGCGTTCCGAATTACGCACAAAACACATGATATGCGTCATTTCTTGTTGTTTCATCGAAGAATAAAGAAAAATAAAATGATACCTTAGGCATAATTTCATACGTAAAATTTCGAAACGTATCCTTTAATATCGATTTGATTTACTTTTTATTCTTTTCTAATTCTTAGAAATTCTAAAAAAAGATAAAAAGTACCTTAAATCAAGATTAAGATAAAGCGAATTTATATTAGTAAAAATCAATCACATTTTTTCTCTAAGAAGAAAGCGACGCCTCAGAGCAAGCATTTTCAAAAATGGATCGTGATTAGGGTTATCATTGTATATCTAAATCAAAAGAAAAGAGTACTATGTATAATTTAAAAAAAAAAGATGATCTGAAGGTGGAAAGAGGAAGCATAATTTTTTTTACGCGTTAAATATAAGTATTATATTTAATAAGATAAAATTGCTAGAATATCATTTTTATTAATAATAACAATAATTTTGCAAATATTTAATTTTATGATTTAATTTGATAGATATAAAATTTTAATTAATGATCAGAAATTTTACATCTCAAAAAAATACATGTACTCTTAAAAAAATACTGGTAATTTTATAAGTCATGATCCATTGGGTTACAAGCTAGGATAATTTTTATTCACAATTTTTATATATGTTACTTTATGTTGTCTCTAAGGAAGACTCAAAAGTGAGCCGAAACATGTTAGTGAATAAAGAAGTTTCATACATCATAGATATATTATTTACGCGACGTCTTCTGCGCTTGACTCCTATTGTCCATATCCTTTTCAGTTCTTTGATTTATAAGGAGTCTTGATTAGTTTGATTTGTTGTACGGATTTATCTGATTATATATTTGAGAAATAGTTTTAGAAAATTGCACTCAATATAAATTTAAAAAATAGGAGTAAATTTATATAAATAAATAATAAATGTAACTCTGTCTGCTCTTTTATATTTATTAACTAGATAGATCATGGATGTTTGCCATTTTAAGAAATAGTTCACGATCCACGCACGAGTTTGAAAGTATGGGAAGCTGTGTCTTAGAAATTACGTGTCGGTTTGCTTGCATTCGCATATTCAATTTATATTTAAATTAAATTATACAAATATAGAGACAATTTTTTTTTAAATTAAAACAATATAATAAAATTAATAAAAAATTCACGGACAATTCAGAGTCAACGCGGTAATTGATGCGTACAAAATTCAAACATATTAATAATTAATTAAACATCCATATAATGTAATCAATCATAATACAATACAATGTTTCGATCCTATTTTAGGATTCTCAGCGGTGAAAAATAAACCTTCATGAATCTTGAATATTATTAAGCATTTACAGTTAATTTGTGAAGCTGTACTTCCACAAAACAACATATGTAAGCCCATCACTTGATTGAGTGAAAGTCTTCTCTATGTCTATCTTTAATTCTAAAAGGAATATCTATATCAATATAATATATTTTAATGAATTGCAATGATATAAGTAGCCAAATTTTATTATTTGAGCTTACCTCCGTTGTTCAGCAAAGACATAAAACTTAATTGTTAATACAATTACACATTTAAATAAAATTCATCAATAAATTTTGACAGGTTAACATACAGTAAATTATGTCTTAACTCGTCGACATTAAACGATGTAATAACAAAAATATACATTCCTAACTGTGATGGAAAAAAGCTAATAACTCAAATTATTGTTTATGAGTTTGTCTAAAATGTTCGCATATGCCGATCTAGTATATCTATGATCGCATATCTATAATCTAGACCTTTAATTTTTTTTTAAATTTAAACCGTTCTTCTGGACTTTGATAAAAAGCATTTTAGAAATCAAACGTCTATAATAATAATTTTCGATATCCAGAACAAGTTGTCCCAATCAAATTCATGACCGTAATGCAATCTGTGATCAGTAATAGCAGATTTAGAAGATGTATTTCATCTGATATGGCTATTGTGTTCTTTTATTCGGATTTTTAAATTTGTACGTGTCTGACTACGTAATGCATCACAATTCTTACATTTGATTTTGTATATAACATTCTTTTTTTCCGTGGAAGAGGATCCTTGATAAATCTATTAAATTTATTAATATTAAAAAACAAAATTTTGTGATCTATTCCATTAATAATATTTCTGAATTTGTTAAAAAAATCTTATACAGGGTTGGCCATATTCGACGGAAAGATGTTTTTTTTTTCAATCATGGGAAACGTCGTTACTCGATCTAACATCTCTGTCAAAAGTTACAGTGTTGCCAGATCTTTCCGTCGAATATGGCCAACCCTGTACATAGGATATGAACCATTTTATATCGTTTCTTTCATTTTTTTGTCATGTTCCACCTGGAATATCTTATTTAACAATAAATTAATCCTTTTTCTTATGTTTTTAAAAATAAAATCTAATAGAAAATCATTTTGATGTAAGATGTTAATAATAAATTAAATTCTTTCCATGAAATTCCGGATGCGAAAGTAGAAAAAAGTGCTTTACCAAACAAGCCAAATATTACACCTCTTTTTTGTGAAATGGGGTGTTGAAATCAAAAATTTTAAATTCTCCCCAAAGTAGGTTTTTGATACCAATCAAACTGTAAGACATTCTTTTTAATCGCTTTGATGAAATCCAAGAAATTTATGCTACCTCCCCCTATTTCAAGAATGAATTGTAATCTTGGGTGAAAATTATTGAAAGTATGTAAAACATTATAAATATGTTTAGATGGAACCGCCATAATGATATCGTTCACATATCTATCATAAAACGGAATGTGAAAGTCAAAGATACTTAATACCTCACTCTTGCATCACTAAATCCGTCAGGTAACAGAAGTGAGCCCATAGGGATCCCATTATTTATAAAATCGATTGTCAAATCTAAAATAAGTAGATTCCAAAATTATTCTAATCGCTTCATTTTCCGGAATTGTGCAATCCTCTAAGATGAAGTTCTATCTTTTTAAAATAGATTGAATCATTAATTCTGTAGGAATGTTCGCAAATTAGATTATAATCTTTGTGTATATGTGATAATTTTTTAATCAATTCAAAACTGTTATTTATGTGACTAAACTTTTTGGGAACTTTACTAATAATTTGTTTGTGCAGACATGTAGCTAATGCGTAAAACGGACTGCCTATTGATGAAATAATGATTCTTGAGTGGACAATCAATCTTATATACCTGGGAAGACCATAGGCATAAAGTAACGTGCCATCTGAATTTTTTATAAAAATCTTTTGTAATGTATTTTAGGTTTTTCCATCTTGTAATCAAACTTTTGAGGCTATTAATCATTTTTTTAGTCGGGTCTTTCAAAATCTTGATATAGGTTTTCATCACTTAACATTTCATTCATTTTTTTAATGTATGTATCTTTGTTGAGAGCTACTGACATATTACCCTTATTTGCTTTCGTGATAATCAAATTTTGATTGTTCTTTAAAAATTGTCGCGTTTTATTCTTTAACTTTATGAGTATATTATTTACTTGTTTATTAAAACATGAATATGAGAAAGAAAATAAATTGTTAATTATATAAGTTCCATATTATTCCTAAAATTCCTTTCTGAAATGGAATCTGTAATTTACGTACACTATTTTCCCAGTTTTTAATGAATTCAAACACTAAATTTCTTTTCTGTATTATAGGAAGAAAAAAAATTTCACGTAGTTGTAGTAAGCATTGAACTTGCTTAGGAATTGTAATTGAAGACAGATTTATAAACCATTTCTCTCTTAAATTTATTAAAGATGAAAACGGATAATTGTTATTAAACTGTGATATTTTTATACAAATTTCATTATTACCTAAAGCTTTATCTAAAGTATACGTTAAAAGATTTAACATGTCAGTTTCTCTCTTATCGTCATCACTATTATTATTCCAAGACTCCAAAAATATTGTATTCCCTGAATATTATTGTTTAGGAATGTATCCTTATCATTTTTTAATTTTATCATCTTGCCGATTATTTTGTATTTTTTTCTTTTAAATTCTTTTAATAATCCATTGCTTTGTTGAAAAAAATTTATTATATAAAATCGGAGATAAGTTATGAGTGATTGTGCGTACAAGATGAAAAATCCTATTTTGAACAAAAATCCTTGATTTAAAGGCGCCATTAGTTCTAATTTTAGTAGTTTTTTGCAAACAACTTTTTTGATCTATTAAATTGTATAATCGATCCATTTTGATTTAATTAATGTGAAATTTAATAATATTCTTCAAATGTGATGTCATGTCGTATACAAAATTTAACGAATTTGATTTTGAATTGAACGTTGTCAAATAATCTGCAGTATTTAATCCAATTCTTCAAAATTCTAACACGATATAAACCATAAACTTCAGAATAAATTTAAAAAACGAATCATTAGTGTGATGCATTATAATTTCAATCGGTGTATTCCAAACAATAAAAAAACAATAACGAATAATTGAACTGAAAGTAATGTTCCTTGTAATTTAATATAATCAAAACAATAAAATTAATAAGAAAAAATTCACAGAAAATTAAGAATCAACTTTAATTCAATTTAATTTTAATTTGTATCATCAACATCAAGAATTTAATTTTTATCATTAACATCTTATCAAAATGACTTTCCGTTAGATTTTATTTTTAAGAACATAAGGATTAATTTATTGTTAAATAAGACATTCCAGACGCAGAATAAAACAAAAAAAATGAAAGAAACAATATAAAATGGTTCACCATACTCTATGTACAAGGTTTTTCTAACAAATTCAGAAATATTGTTAATGGAATAGGTCACAAAATTCTTTTCGTTCTATAGTATTAACAAACTTAATTTATTAAGGTACACAAGGATCCTCTTCCACAGATGAAAAAAAAGAAAAATTAAAAAAAAAAAAGAACGTTGTATACAAAATCAAATGTAAGTGTGACTGTGATGCATCTATATACAGAGTGTCTGGAAATAATCGCCAAATATTTCATGGGTAAGTAGAGAGGACTAAACTGAGTCGAAAAGTCCTCTACCATTTTGTAAGTTTCCCTAATAGTTACCGAGATATTAATAACTTAAACGCCTTAAAGAAAACCGAATACGCGCGTCCGCCCGGTCTACTACAGCGAAGTATATACGCCTACCGATCGCTTGACGCGCGGACAGTAGGGAGCGGGGATAGCAAGCGCGTCGCCCGAACTATGGAGGCTCGCGCTCGCGGCGGTATGCGCGGCGCGGGGCGCGTATACACTTTGCAGTAGTAGGCCGGACGGGTATTCGGTTATCTTTAAGGATTAATCTATAATAATTATCTCGTTAACTATTGGAAAACTCACACAAAATGGTAGAGGACTTTTCGACTTAGTTTAGTCCTCTCTATCTACCCATGAAATATTTGGCGATTATTTCCAGATACCCTGTTGTAGGTCAAACATCTAGAAATTTAAAAACCAGAATAAAAGAACACAATAGCCATATCAGATGAAATACATGTTTTAAACCTGTTATTACTGACCATAGATTGCATCACGATCATGAATTTGATTGGGACAACGTAGGACGTCAAAATTTTTGTCATTATATCGTTTAATGTCGATGAGTCAAAACATAATTTATTGTATGTTAACCTATCAAAATTTATCGATGAATTTTATTTAAATATGTAATTGTATTAACGATTAAATTTTGTGTTTCTACTAAACAACGGAGATAAGCTCAAATAATAAAATTTGGTTACTTATATCATTGCAATTCATTAAAATCTATTACTGATATAGACATTCCTTGTGGAATTAAACACAGAGGAGACCTTCAATCAAGTGATAGGCTTACATGTATTGTTTTGTGAAAGCACAGATTCTCTCACAAATTGAACTGCGAATACTTAATAATATTCAAGATTTATTTTTCATCATTGAGAAATCCAAAATAAGACCGAAACGTTCGGAAACATTATATTATGACTGATTACATTATATGAATGTTTAATTCATTATTAATGCGTTTGAATTTTGTACGCATCAATTACCGCGTTGACTCTGAATCGTCCGTGAATTTTTTCTTATTGATTTTATTGTTTTGGTTATACTAAATTACAAAAGTCTTAAAAGTTGAACCATTCGTTATTGTTTTTTTTTATCGTTTAAAACAATATACATATAATTCATTTGGTCGCATAAAAAATGCATAAATACTTATATTTAAAAAAAATACAATCATAAAATTTTTTACAAAAAAAATATGATCCTAAAACTATCATCTTTGAATTGGACGTTAAAAAAATAGAATTTTGAAATTTTTTGCAAAATAGATAGTCGATCTTCGCTTCCTCAGTTCATTTCTTTAGTGACACAAACAAGCAATACCGACCCGATTTTTTTTTTGTGGTTTTAAACCTGTACGCACGTGGTTTTCGAACTGAACGTGAGTACTGGAGAGACATATGATGCTGAACAGAGACATCGTATAAAGCGAAGAGAGAGGCCGCATATATGCGTTCGTAGTTTTTCCTGAGAAGCATCAGACTACCCGAGAGTGTTCTCTACGATTCGGTCTTATATACGAATTGCATCATACCCGAGTGCTTGCGAGAAACATTATATTGATAGACGCATCCTCTCAACTCAACTTCGATCTCCAAAATCTTTAAGATTAAAATCAGCAATAAATTCTAAATTATAACTATTACATATATTGATTATTCGAATCTTTTAACATAATTTTTATAATTATTTAGCTGAATATTCGCTATAGAGTACAAGGTGATGACCGCCTAGCGGCTGAAACACTAAACTAAAATGCATCGCGCAATGTGCATCTAACGGTGGCGTTGCACGCCCTTCGTGGCGCGGACGTTCAAAACTGCGCGCGAAGACCTTCCGCTATGATCGAGATCTTGACTCAAAAATTAAAGATTTCAAGTAAAATTAACAAATAGAAAAAAAAGTATGCAAATTAAACTGAGAATATTAAACGTTATTATTTATCATAATTATTTTTATCTTTTACGTTATATGCACAAATAAGGGCAACACAACCAAAAGCCGTAAGATACCAATTCTCCTCATGAGCTTGAAGTCCTGCTACTTTATCTACACCTCGATTTTTTAAATTTTAAATAATATGCAACAAGTTGAAGGAGTAGAAATGTAAGATACAAAGGGCCATTATTCTCTGATAAACTGTCGAACTTTGAACTTTTGCATCAATCGGCTAATTGAAACGTACAATTCGTTAAAATTCGAATTTAACATCAAAGATTCTTATTTCATAATTACTAGCAACATTTCTTTAAGATTCGTATAGCATTTATAAATTTTTGATCCAGCAACAATTGGTCGGTCACATTTCCAGCCATTAAAAACGTTGTCTGCAGCAGAAAAATCACAAAATTTGATATAAGATCTGGCATAAGGGTATGTACTGGAATTCATTCGGAATGATTTAATTAGAATTATTTAATTATTCCCCAGATTTTTATTGTTTTCTAGGAAAAATGGAATAATTCCGATCGCAATTCATTCTAAATAATTTCATAATACGTATGTTTAAGTATGTACAAATTTAAGGCTAGGTATCTATTATTCAATTATTCTCTAGATTTCTATTGTATTTTCTAGTGAAAACGGAATAATTCCGATCGGAATTCATTCCGATATACTCCATCTTCATACTTTTTATAAAATGAAACTTTCTGTTTCACCAAACTTTAAATATGTCTACATTTTAAGTACGAGATACATTAGTTTATTTATAAAGAATGCATGTGTGTTGACAAAATGTTGGCAGAAATAAATAAAATACAGTAAAGTTTGTCAACAAAATACGATAGTAGATTGGCAAGAAATCAAATTGATATCGATGTATTTGCTGCATAATTAATGTATATTAACGGCAGGTATATGCAGAACGCAATCTGTGTCCGATATATTCCGCTCGCTCGGCGGATAGATTTCTACCGCCAGTACACTGTCAGATTATATCAGACTCTGTCGGCAAGATGCAAGATAAATATGAATACAATTGACTAATTGCCTAACAATTTCTCATCAAATTTACTATCAATCTATTGACATACTGTAGACTATTCGACATGAAAATTCTACAATACAAAGAAAATATTAGGTGTTGGAATTAATTCGTAGCGTTTTTAATGAAAGAATGTTATTTATTTCACATGAGCATTAAAAAATACATTAATGAAAGTACTTCCCATCACTTGTAAAACGCTACGAATTAATTCCAACACCTAATATTATGCATCGTTTATTTACCGATGTTTTTTTTAATAAAATAAAGATAAATAAATAAACAAAAACAAAATAATAATCTCAAAGGTATATTCTAAAAACACAGTACTTTATTCGTGTAAATGGCAATTGATTAATTCCTTCAAACCTGATTTTATTAAAACCATATTAAAAAAAATTTTTTTTAATTCAATTCAAGAGTACTTTAATTCATACTAAACAATTAATTTTTTCAATATTATGACTATTTTTCCAACATATACATTACTATGTACATCTGATTTCAGATAATGTCGATAGAATTAAATAATTTTAACGTCTTAAATTTGCTGTATATTACAATGTACACAGAATTTGAAGGATAATATCACAATTCACTTCATTTTCTTTTCAAATATTAATAGATAATTCTCTTTCGTTATAAACAAAATCAGAAAAGAACAGATAATCGAATGTCAATTAACTACATTGAGTCAACTAATACTCGTGAAACCGGTTTGCAGAAATTCTCGGAATTTTCTTTTATTAGGAATTTCTTTGATATTTATTATACATTTATTTGATTTTCTTTTATCTCACAGCAAACGCAGATAGAGGATTCCAAAAGAAATCACAATAAAATCACACTCGCGATACATCGAGAGAAACATAACAAAGAATCTTCATTTCGAAAAAATCTCGTGGAAAGATAGTGCAGCAAGTGCCATAAGACATGCCTGGGGATTGATAATGCATCTCGAAATGACGCGAAAATTATAACAGTGAATGCATCACTAGAATATTTAAAATTTTATTGATCAACACCTAGTAAATTCGTTCACTTTTATCATTTTCACCTCATTTTAAGATACACAATTGATCTCTGTGGTCGCGAGCCACATGGAATTACGAAGTTTTGTTACGTCACTCCCGAGCTCACTGCACTCGTGCACTGCGCAACGCCACGCTACGCCACGCTACGCCACGCGCCGATGCAATCACGTGGAGACGGTCCGAGACAGTTCCGAGTTGCTCCGAGCGAAGCGACGACGCCAACGCGGAGAGGCGCGAGAAACAACTGAAGGGGAGAAAGGCAAGAGCCGAAGGGTGTTAAAGTGAGGATTACTTATTGCTGCAAGTGCAGTCGAATTACAAACCGTCAATAAGCCTATTCTTTTTAGCTGAATTTTTGTACTAGTTCATCTTTCTTCCTTTTCTTCCAGCAAGAAAGAAGGAAAAGAAAAGGTCTATTTTTTATTGCTGCACTCTGAACCGGCGCAATAAGCTGAAGTGAAACAAACGTGTATTTGTTTCACTTCAACTTACTTATTGCACCATGTATACCAATGCAGAAGTGCAGCAACAAAAAACAGACCTATTGATGAACTGGTGCAAACAGCCAAAAAAAACAAGCCTAATGAACAGGGCTCCACCGAGATCGCCCTCGTAATGAGAGCGATCGCATGGCCGTTCGATATCCCGACGACACGCGCTTGCACATACCTCAGACGAGCGACGTTTGTCTTCACCGATCAACAACGATAAATACACGCGAGCGAGAAATCGATCAATAACATGCGACGACAGAAAATCACAACTGATCACCAATCGCTGATCACGCTATCACGCACACCTTTCTGCCCTATGGTGGAAGGGATAACGTGGTGTGTCGTGGTGCAGTTGGACGTTATCTCCGCCCTCTTTGTCTATGGATGTTCATGAGAATCAAGAGGTTTGTTTGCGTCGCATGCTTCAACATGCCCCTACTTCCTCCAACCGTAGCTTCTACTCAAACGCGCTCGTTAGGAGCTAGTTTCACTAACGCCAGTTAACTTAATCAACCGTAGACTGACTAATCGCGTTTGCTCTTTAGTAGAATTGTGGTTGACAGTTAATCATAATTAAGCTTGATAGGCATTGATGAAACCGGCCTTAGGGCGGTTAGAATTGATTAGGGCTGCCGCACACAAAATTCCGCAACAGTGACTGTAAGATATAAACTTAAGCTGATGAGCCAATCATCGGCTTAAGTTTATGTCTTACAGATATTGCTTTAAGTCTACATAACTAGTGGAAGTAGAAATAACAATAAACTTATCCTTAACCTCGCAATAAGGCGAATTTCAATCGGTTGAAACTCGCCTTATGGATAAGTTTACTGTTATTTCCATTTCCGTTAAAGTACGTAGATCTAAAACGTAGATCTATCCTGATTGGCTCATTGGCTTAAGGATACGTTTTAAGGTTTACTGTTTCAGAAATTTTGTCTGCGGCAGCCCTAAGAATTAAGGCCTCTAGAGAAATCGTAACGGTTGTAAGGTCTTAAGTCGTGGAAAATTGACTAATCATAGTCGAGTATTCTTCTCATATTCTACTGTGATTGGTTAATTTTCTACTCCACGACCATCTATGAACAGGAATACGGAGACTCTGTTACAAAAAGAGCAGAGAACAAAGAATAAAAATTTCAACCAATCAGAAATCATGTATTGTGGAATACATAGTTTCTAATAGGTTGAAATTCTTATTCTCTATTCCCTGTTTCTTTTATTGTGCAGAACCCCTAAAGGCCATTTCACACAACTTGCAATCGTATTTTATATTTGTTTTTATTTTTTTATAGAAATGTGATTGGATAATTTTCTTTATGCATATGATTATGCGACTATGCAAGTTGTGTGGAATGGCCCTAAAGGCCGCAGCACAGTCTTGTGCATAATGCATAATGTATAAATGCATATGAAAATCAGCCAATAAAAATGCTTCTCTTTCGTGAAATGGAAGAATTCTGATTGATGATTTGCTTATGCACTATGCGTTATGCATTATGCAAAAATCTGTGCTGTGGCTTTAAGAGTTAAGACATAAGAGCAGAAGAACGCAATGGCGGCATTTAAAAGGATTCGAAATCTGACCAATCAGGAGATCGATGCCTCTCATGACTTGACTCTTAAGGTTTGTTCGCGTCACACGCTCCAACATGCCCAACACGCTCCAATACGTTCGCGTCACCGGAACCAATATGACGACTAGATGTTCGCGTCGCGAACGTACTCCATGGATCAATTAAGAGCACGCTCCATTTGCCTCACCTCAGAAAGTGATACGATTGGGATATGTTACGCACGCATGCATAATGATTGAAAACATACTGTATCGAAAAAAGTATTTCAAATTCATTTTGTATAAAAACGCATTTAATAAATGCGTTTTTAATATAAATATAAAAATAATATATTAATTCAATGTCGGTTCAATTAGATGCATTCGACAATGTAAATCTGAGATGCGAGCTAGCAGATGACGAGTTCGATCACGTAATCTTTGAGCAATCCAAGTGCCAAGAATTAATTCCGAATGTTACAGAGCTGAAAACTGTCCATTAAGATTATAAAATGAAATTGTTTATTTTTATGAATAAATAAAAAATACTTTATTAATTGAACATTTCTTTCGCTTTATTAAAAACTGATAATAGTCTTATATATTGAGTCATCTAAAAAGTATCCGCGGTTTTTTGTCACTAGATGTGTATTGATGGTCATATATTGGGTCATCTAAAAAGTATTCGCGGTTTTTTGTCACTAGATGTGTGTTGATGGTCATATATCTAGTGACAAAGTACCGCGGATACTTTTTAGATGACCCAATATTATTATAAAAACAGATCGTTACACATGAATATAGCAGACTCATATGCAAGGTGTTTTCTTAAAAGAAAATACATTGCAAAATAAATTTTAGCAATTTATAAGTTATATTACTTGATTTATATTCGTTAGAGTCTTTAATATATTAATGCAGTTTAATTTTATTTCATTCATTCTACATATATGTGCAACATAAGCTTTGATCTAAAAATTAAAAACAAATTCTTTGTTTTCAAATACGTAACTTCAAATTAATAAAGAGAAAAAGAATTAAAAACTTACTTTCCTCGTTAAATATTATACATAATGTATTCCATCAATTTCTATTTGATAGCATTTGTTTAAGCGTTTGTAGACTCTTATAATAGTTCAAATACACATTTGTAAAATAGAAGTATTAAAAGAAATGAATGCACGTTATGTGTTAACGAATCAATTGGATACATCATCATAAATATACAGGTTATGAATTTAATTTAGACGCGAAAATCAGCATTAGCTCGGTTTTTGAATCCGGAGTGGTCGAACAGCTCAATTGGCTCTAGAAATGTTAATACCGAACTCAGATGAGATGACATCTAGCAGAAAGTGCGAGTTACCGAATGATTTTTGAGGTAGAAGAGCAAACGGACGCTTCCGATTTGCAATGCCGAACGCACTCATTATCATTTCTGATTGGGCTATTTATGAGTGACATTCAAAATTTTTTTCAGATCTAATCTAAGTGTTGATAAATACAATTTATCTCTTATTAGTATAAGGTGGATAATTGAATTATAGTGTGCTATAAGGTTATAATTGATGTTTAAATTCTCTTCAAGTATAGTACCAAATTAGCAAAATGTTTGTAAAGTATGTTGCTATTAAGAAATTTGAAAAAATAGAGAGAGTTAAGTAAATCATATTTGTCGCTTTATATTATATCGATACGATTTTCGCAAGTGAAACAAGCTCCCATAATCTTCTCGCGGCTCATACGTATTATTAGGTTAGATTTGATTAACATCGGACGCGAAAAATTATTAAAAGACCTATAATGCAAAAACTCTGAAGAACTTCGAAGAATAATCCAGTGAACGCAAAGTTACATGTAACGTACCTGTTAGTTGTAATTTCCTATTCAACCGTAATATAACTTGTATGTTATGTTACCGGACTGTCCTGCGAAGCGAGATGTTAAACATTAAAATTTATGACTATTGAGGTTAGGAAATCTGTCAGCTGCAAAATACTGTGAAAGCATGTGCTGGGACTGCTGGGCTGTATTCAGGGGCACTATTCTAACTGTCTTTACACGCCTACCGATACGGTTGTCGGTGTCATTGCGCAGACATTTTATATGGTGAAAATTAAGTACAATTAATTACAAGAATCATTCTCAGTACAATCAATTACAAGAGTCTTTGTTCCATAATCAGTTTCATTTTTTTACCAAGAATAAAGATAAAAATAAATTCTTAGTGCAAAAATGAAAATAAGAGGAATAATCTTCAATAGCCTTGATCTTAACAAATGTTATTCAAGATATGATTCTGAATAACATTCAAGAAGTTGTCGGTCGAATATTTTGCGTAATACTAATGTTGGCATATTGTAACTTTCAAGCCTTATAACTCGAAAGATACTCAATAAAAAATAACTTTATTATAGTATTTTGAAAAGCTCTCGATATTGGCTATTAGATACTGGAATAAAAAGTTGGTGTTCCATTAAAAAAAATCAATGTGACCGTGACCTGATCTTAGCGACGCCACCTAAGATTTAACTGATAAGATCAGTAAATAGATCTTTTTAAATCCTACAATTTTTGTCTGAATATTTTTACAATTGGATCCCCTTATCCTGCGAATATAAGAGGGATAAACAGGCGTGGAAAACAATGAACAGTGTTAACAGTAAATTATTTTAATGGTTTATCAACATTACAACTGTCGAAATGAAATACAAAATTTTCTAATGTATTATATCAGAGAATTTTGATTTCGACAGTTTTGATGTCGGCAAACTATCAAAGTAATTTACTGTTAACACTTTGCGCACTGTTTTTCGCATTAATTACTAATGTTTCTTTAATGTTTTCGAGCAATTTGTTAGAATAGCAGGAGTTTATTTTTTATTTTAATGATATTAATACGTTTTATTAAAAAAGTTCGTATACTTTTTGAATGATTTGCAATATAATTCTCTGTATCATCTAAAGCACGTATTATTTTATCTTGTTCCTGTAAATAGTAAAGTACAATAAAGTTAAATCTATATTAATCTATTATATATTTGTAAAAAGTAATACATTAATATCTAAATAAATCTTATATGCATACCTTATTTTCCTTATTTTTAATTTGATATACACTCATATTGTGTGTAATATATATAACACTGTGTGTGTTTCACATTTATTTCTTTTAAGTATTTTGTTGAATAGAGCGCTTTTTCTGTTTTAAAAAATTATTTGTTTTATTGTCTTGTTATGAATGTGTTTTATTTTTTGAAATTATTAATTAAGAAGAAATAATAAATTTATTAATTTATACTTTTAACTAATTAACAAAATGATGATAATTAAATAAAATTTGTAACTTCATTTTTATTATTTTGCAATTGGATGTATGTTATAATACTATTTAATGGCATACGTAATTGCATATTCTGCTTATTTTATTGAACAGGAGAATGCATTTCATGTGATGCCATCGTTATATCGTTCTAAGCATAAAGTAAAAATACTTCATTCTTCTTTTTCTTCAATATTAGATCAAGCAAATAAATTCGAAGTTTTGTCATAACTTGGAATCATATCCGTAAATCCACTTTCCGAAATATCTCTTGAAAAATTTTCTCCTTTCAGATAACTGCAAATCTTTTGGTGATCTGCCATCTGTTCCCATCATGTAAATCTCATGCTTTTGCAATCTTTTTTAAGGTATTAGCCTTCCAGTCTCTCTATGTCTGCAAAAAATATGATGATAAGCAATAAATAATAATTTCACACAATTACACAATTTAAAGGTCAACTCAAAAGTAAAGATATACTGTTCGAATTTGTATTCGAATAATTGCACATCTCTACTTTTATATTGCAAATTTACACACTATTTTAGATCACAAAATTTTTTAGTTTTTTGAATTTTTTGCATTCTATCGCATATTCTATATTTTATTTACAATTCTTTATTTAAGTCAAAGCTGGCATTAGACATGTGCGAGCTATTCTAATATAAATCGAATAATTTGTATTTGAATAGTTCGCACATCTCTACTTAGAAGTTCTACTAAAAAAATCATATATTGACGATACATTGATAACACATACACACGCGCGCGCGCGCGCGCACACACACATAAATAAAAATTATCTTAGTCTATTCCTTTGCTGATTTGCGTAGTCCATATGCTGATGTGTTTAAAGAAGATGATAATTTTTCCCAAAGTTCACATCCTAAAAATATTTTAAAATATTGGGTCATCTAAAAAGTATCCGCGGTTTTTTGTCACTAGATGTGTGTTGATGGTCATATAGTCTAGTGATAAAGTACCGCGGATACTTTTTAGATGACCCAATATTTAAATATTGAATTCAAATATATAAAAACAAAACTTACAAGAATATTATTTATAGAAACATATTTGTAAGAAATACGATTAATAATCATAATATTTACAATTTTTCGTTTATTTTCCTTGTTATATCTTAAATCACGATCAAAGTCAGGGTGCTGTTCCATAAATTGTATCAATATTTTCTTCTGCGTTTCCGTAAAAATTCATTCTGTCTCCATGCAATTGAAACATTAGCTCTCGGATAATTCTGGCCCATTTTTAAAAAATATAATTTTAGACAATATAGTGATAGAATGGGATAGAATTCGAAACTTTCTATCATTTTCTACAATTAAGGTCATGCTACACATTCAATCGCACTTACATCTGTAATTTTCACTCCAGTCAGCCTAGGGATATTTTCACTATGTTCATAGTCAATAGCGCATATTTTTTCATGAGAGGAAAATTGACAAATACCCGTATTCATAGTCCTTCCTTGACGAATGAGGATTCCTTGTTCCTCATTTCACGTTTCATAAACTTTTCTTGACCTAATAAGAAGTCTTATTAGCTTCCTTTTCTCAAGGAATCCTAATAGCACACTTTATCCAGGATACATCCTAGGGATATTCTTAAGATATTTAACATACGGACGTAGGGATATCCCTTGGAGGTCTATGCTATTAGAGGAGGGATTGATAATTATTGTATTTTCGATAGCTTTTTTTTTTTGGAAATAAACTGTGTCAAAAGCATTTTCTACTTCTTCCTATAATAAGCATTATGGCGAATTCGATTGGAATCACTGATGCATATTAAATTTGTTGTACACTGACTTAATTTGAATATAAAAATAAAATGTAAATATTTCGAATTATAAAATACATATTTTATCTAACAGTACAATACAATAATATAATGTATTGAGTATTTCACAATTTAATCGATTTCTATGTTTATTTATAAACATATATTTACGTTATTTTGTGTATGTACGGCGGATTTAATGTGCATCAGTGCGCACTAAGTGCGTCCAATCAAATTCGCTATTAATTTTATTTTTGTTCTACTATTGCTATTACTATTACTATTGCTATTTTATTACTATTGCAAAATGCTTAATTACAATTTTATTTAATCAACAATGCCTTCATAATCTTTATTATTCGTAATTCACGATATTAGATATGCATATATTGGGTCATCTAAAAAGTATCCGCGGTTTTTTGTCACTAGATGTGTGTTTATGGTCAAATATCTAGTGACAAAGTACTACGGATATTTTTTAGATGACCCAATATTATGACATGCTGCTTTCAGCATGTCACAGTTAGGTTACTAAAATCCCTAAAATATTCCTTTCTTCGGGAAGGTAGACTTGAGATCCATTTATGAAACAAGGAGGCTTTGAAGAATCGAGAAATCCTTCATGGAGGCTTCCTCAAAATAAGGTATGACTATAAATACGAGTGTAAGTATCAATCATAAAACTTTATTCTTAGAATGAAAAGTGAAAAATAAAAATTTTAACCATTGAAGTTAATGGAAAAATTTTTCATTTTTCATCTTAAGAAAAAAATTTCATAATTGATAGTTTGACTGAAAATACGAAAACAGTAAAATCCCTAGATCCAGAGGAACTCTAGAGGTTTATTCGCGTCGCGTGCTTCAACATGCTCCTACCATAGTATAAGTACATCGAGGCTGCGTTCGGAAACATCATTCGTTGATGTGTACGGTGACTTCAGTGAAGAAGTAGTGGGGGTATCGTGTGCCTTTGGGTGGTGAGTGTTCCCGAACGGCTTCCGTGTGACGTGTATGTCATCTCAATTCCACCTCATCGCTCACGTTTAATCCTAACCTCGAGCTAAACAATTAACTGGTGAAGAAAGGCGGTGAAATGATTGTAAAGAGGAACGGCGGTGAAATGATTGTAAAAAGAAAGGAACATAAGTCACTCCTTTCAAATTTCAAATTTCGATTGGTCGATTCTTATGCACTATGCATTATGCAAATCTGTGCTGCGGCCATAACACACCAGTTCACTTCCCTTGCTTTTCGCACAGGTGGTTTAGTGGCACTCGGTGTGACTCTCTCGACGTTTCCGAACGATCTCATACTAATGCACATCGAGTACATACAAGCATTTCCGAACGGCTGATGTGTATTAGTGGCACATCAGTGAGTGTTTCTGAACGCAACCACAGTATGGACACTGAGCGTCGGCATCTTTGATGTAGTCCCAGGTCACATGATTCGCCACCATGTTGTGGGTTGGAAATTTGAATTTTTGAAGCTACAGAATGATTTTTCTTAAAAAAAACATAATTTGGTCATATCATGAAAATGTTTATATTTTTAAATCAGAATTATATAATAATATTGACAAAAAACCGCGGATACTTTTTAGATGATCCAATATAATGTTACTCAAAGAGTCAGGAGAAATAGAAGGGAATGTATTAATAGTGGGGGTAGCTAAATCCGCGAACAAATGTATTTCATGGTAGCCATCTTAAGCGTCCGCTTTTTATGCTAATATATTGGATCATCTAAAAAGTATCCGCGGTACTTTGTCACTAGATATATGACCATCAACACAGTTTTTTTGTCTAGTGACAAAAAACCGCGGATACTTTTTAGATGACCCAATAATTTTCATCTTGTTTGAAGATACAGAATCGATCCCCAGTAGGCCTATTCTAATAACTTTTTAACGACAATTTTACTAGCTAGGGATGTCGTTGCGCAGGTATTTTACATGGCGAAAAAGCTGCGCAACGACAATATAACTGAACTATCGTTAAAAGTTACAGAATAGCCCTACAGATGTGTAGCATTGTATCGACAATAACGGACAATTGGAATGCAACTTGTATCGCCGTGTGCACAAAAATGTCTAGGGATATTGCAATTGGAAAGCACCTACTGTGGCTCAATGGTCTCTTACTTCACGTCACTTTCACTTTTTTTAGGCGGATTTCTATATCATATTTGAGATCATGGATTGATTTGACCATTGAGACGTTGGTTAACGTTAGCCGTCGTGTATAGTCGTGTATCTTAGTATGCGTTCTCCAAGTATTAATAATCAGTATTAAATGGAAACCGGAGTACAGCGAAAGCGTGCGATCGAACATAGTTTTGCTTAAGCACAAAGTCGCGTTTAAATAAGACAAACGAAATATATTTTTGTCCGAACGTCCGATGCTTTGCTTTCTGTATGTAAACGTAGTTTACGATTGTCATTACAATTACTGCTATTTGTATGTATAAACAGCATGAGTGCTAATTATCTAAACACCTGTCAATCTTCAAATTATCAAGCCTGATAACGTTTTATATCGTTCAATTATAATGATATATTGGCTACCAAAGAAACGTTTCGTGAAAAGGTATTCGCCTCATTTAAAACTGCATGTACAGACACTCTTTGTCTGTAAAAGTTAATTCCTTTTTCTTGTTCGGAATTGATTTTTTTCAATCGATAGCGTAACTTTTACTATCGTTTTTCTAGGAACTAGAATCACTATACTAATCATAGTTATTACCCACAGCCTTACATTAACTCTTTAAAAAAATGTAAAGAGTATGCTAGAGAAAGAAATATGTGCAGACTTTTTTATTTTAAGTCAAGAATTAGAAGCTTTGATCCATTTATGATTTTCAAAGTGAAGTTGGTTGGTTGTTAATTTTATTCATATAATTTTTTAAGTGTAGAAGTGAAAAGTGATAATAAAAATATAGATAATCTCTAAATAAATTTATATGCTCTTAAGTATCTATTACGTATTATTTCTAGGTGACATATATTGTTAAAGAAATATTATTTTTTAATTAAAATAATATTTAATAAATGTATAATAATTATACTTGTCAGACAAAATATAGCAAATAATGTAAATTATATAAATTTCTATTAATGCTCAGAAATATTAAAGATTATTTTATACATATAATACAATATATATTTATATTTATGAATATAATTCATGCATTATACTTTCTAATTATTTTTCATCTTATATCCAAACAATTTACATTCATTCATATGTACTAGCTTAACATAATAACAATAAAATAATCTTTTATAACAAGTTTGTGGAATCAAGTTTGATCGAAGAAAGGACTTGCGGCAAGAAAATACTGTAAAGAAATAGTAACCACTAACACAATCACGATGTCGATGTACCTACTATTAGCAGCAATAATACCAATCGTCATCCTTGAGATTTGGTACATGGGAATGTAAGTTATTTTACCATAATTGTACCTTTGTAAATAATTTTGTATTTCTTTTGTTTATGTAACATCATAATATAGCTCTCAAGCTTATTCAAAACGAGACAATAAATAAAATAAATTTATTTCTTTATTGGCTAAAATTTATATCGACTTGATTCTTCAAGTGCATTTGTGTGTATTGTGATAGTACGCAGTGTGACATATCCTGCAGTTATTCAGTCACTTGCAAGTCAGAGTGATTAGAAATTAATCATCATAAGTTAACTGTGACATGATATGATTAAACAGAACCGAACACAGAAAAATATTCTATCAAGATATTGTTTGTTATTTTTATAAACAGCTTTCTTATATTTCATCATAATTTATTAAACAGTAATGACGTAGTAAGAAAGAAACGATCCGCCTTAAGGTTTCGTCTTAGCAAAGATATTAATTTAGCAGTACTTCCTCGTTACAAGCAAAAATTTGAGTTCGAAGATTTATTTGTAAATAAAAATTATCTCCGCTTCTCAAATAAAAGATGAAGGAATTGAAATCAAATTGTTAGTTTATATGACCAACTCTTTTTTTTTTGCTGTAGTAGAAATAAATTTCTGTTTGTGACATTTTGTTAAAGGCAAATATATAAACGCATTTTTAATGTTCTGAACTCAAGCGTTTAATCTAACGAGATTCATTATTAGCGTTCCTTTCATCAAATGCTGCCATAGTTTTCGGTAAGAGTAAGAAAACTGTTTTTTTATACTATTAATGCATTCTTTTCTTCTCCGCATAATTTGTTTTAGGCCGATATTCATAATCGATTCAAATTCTTATATTTGAAATTGTCTTAAGTACAGTCTTAAGCTATCATAAACCAATCAGAGGGTATTAGCATAGGGTCTTAATTAGATAAGACGGTTTTAAAATATGGACTATGAATATCGAATGGACTATGAATATCACTCTTATTAAAAAAAATAGATTTATTAAATGTTTTCAATTTTTAGTTACTTAAAATGGAAACATTGTTGCTTATTTTTTTACGTAATTTACAAGAACGTATGTAGGAGCGAAGGGACGAAGCCTGCAAAATAGTTTATTGACGATTGCCATTATCAATAGTATAGTAAAGGAGCCATAAAAGTTTGTGAGGAAGAAGAGACCACTCCGGGTGCAATCTTTCTTTATTACGCCACTGCTAAATAGTGTGTTTTCCAATTTAAAAATACGAAAAGAACTTTAAACTTTAAACAGTTCTATAAATTAATCAGTTATTGTGAATGGTCGCGTTCAGCAGAATGTTTATTTTGCAACTATTGGCAGTTTTCGTCATGCCGATTGGATTTTACTTTTAAATTTAGAGAAATAGTTTTATCTCTATGAAGCTAATAGGTGACAGTTGTAAAATAAATGTTAAATTAAACGTGGTAGTAAGTTGGAATAGAAATGTGTAATTATAATAATTTATCAAAGGAGTGAAGTTTCGATAAACTCGAATAAAAAATAATTACACAGCATCTTCACTTTGCAATATTCGGGTTAAGGAATATGAAAAAAATTTTTTATTTAAATATAATAATTATTTGTTTACAATTGATAAAGCTCAATTGTGTAAAATGTGATTTAATACAAATTACTACAGAGTTATAAAATTAATTTTACTAAATATATATGATTTAAACAAATTTATACATAAATAAAATAGAGTGAAGTGAAAGTGGATGTGTGTGTGTGTGTGTGTGTGTGTGTGTGTGTGTGTGTGTGTGTGTAAAACTGATAAAATAATAAAATATGAATTTTATGTAATGAAAATTAATGAAACGTGTATTTGTACTTACAATTAGTTCAAGAAAGCATAACTTTCTTTTTATGATATTTGTAGGTATAACATTATGTATATAACATAATCGAATAATTATATACATAAATATTAGAGACTTAGTTAATAATAATTATATGTCGTCAACATCAAGAGATAAGATATTATGTCTTGTGTGTCATAAGTGTATCTGAATTATAAGCGCGTAAAAAAATATAATGTTCTGTGACTGCTATGAACATAATAAGGTATAATATTAATATATGATACATATTATTTACTTTGCATATATTTGATTGCGATTTCAAAATAAATTTGTTAACATTTTTTTTTATCTAAAGTTTTTTTTATCTCTTAAACATAATATGTATTATGTTTAACATATAATATTTAATCATAAGAACTTATCTGCATACGTGTGTATTTACTCTTTAACAGCTACTGCATCCAGCATTATATCTTTATTAATTTTATCATTGCTATTCTCTGTTTTGTTTTTTTTTTGTTTTTTTAAGCTTTAATGCCATTGTTCCGTGTTTTTAGCAAACGCAAACTACTTAAGTAACGTTGTAAAATTAATTATTGTTAATTATAGATATTAATGATAATTACATAAATATCCAAGAATCTCATAATTTTTTTTTTAGAATCCTTCAATCAATCAACCTTCTCTCTCGATGTAATAATTTGTTATAATTTTATAATTTTGAATACATACTTTGTAATATAGTTTTTTTAGTACAAAATAAAATTCTGATTTTTAATTATTTAGAAAATATTGTTCTATTATATAGTCATTAATTATACAGAATAAATACACAATTTTCTATTAAAGGAAAGTTAGTTTTATAGTTAAAAAATGTGCATCGTAAAAGATTTCGAGTGATTCCAGGACAACCTATACATTTTGAAATTTTCTTACTATATATCTCATTACTTTTAACTTTTAATACCATGACATTAAATCTATACACTATTTAATATCGTGATTAATTGCATCAATGATAAATCAAAGCTTTGCTAAATCATCAATTATTTATACAATTACACACACACACACACACACACACACACACACACACACACACACACGTATATATACACACGTGTAAACATTACAGATGCTTAACTTGGACCATGAGGACCTCTGTGCTGATATATCTTATTATATTTGGACTTCTACCAGTAATTTTTCATTACTCTTATACTCTTCAAAAAAAGATACTTTTTTTAAATTTTGGTAAGTAATTAACTAATAAAACATAAATAATGTTACAAATTAGTAATTTTAATAACTCTTGTAAGTTTTATGAACTAAATTTTAAGTTAAATATGCATAATATTGTGCGTGCGCGCGTGCGTGCGTGCGCGCGTGCGTGCGTGCGCGCGTGCGTGCGTGCGCGCGTGCGTGCGTGCGCGCGTGCGTGCGTGCGTGCGTGAAATTCATATTCTTTAATTTTAAAATATGAAATTATAGTTGTATTGAAACAATATATCATTTCAATCTCTTTTAGTACATTGGCCACTTAAAGTAGAATTTTCCAATCCAAAATTAGTTGGACTGGAAGGCGCTAGAAATTTTTATTTACATACCGATCAGCAAGTAAAGATAGGTGCATGGTGAGTGTACATAATCTTATAAAATTTATAATTTTAAGTGCTTATTATATTTTAATATAAAATAGTACATATTGAATTATAGTAAACGGTAGTTTTTTTGCAGGCAGATATTACCCCGGTCTTTATTAAATAATTCCATTCCTGCGACAGATGAAGCTTATGAATCAGTTTTAAATAATGCTAAGCTACCTGTATTTCTGTACATGCACGGAAACAGTGGCAATAGAGCAAGTTCGCATAGACTCGAGCTTTATAAGCTTTTCCAAGATCTAGATTATCATGTTATATGTTTTGATTACAGAAGTAAGTATCAAAAATTTACAGTTATTTAAAATAATTGATAAAAATATTGTTGTGTACTGTACGTTTTACTGTATGTACTTTATGTTTTACATTTAAAAATAAAATTTTACTCAAGTTCTCTCATCGATTTAGACTATGGCGATAGCGATATAGTAGAGCTTTCCGAAGAAGGTGTAGTTATGGATAGTAAATATGTTCTTGAGTGGGTGATGAAAAAAGTTAATGGTTCAGTTCCAGTTTTTGTTTGGGGTCACTCTCTAGGAACTGGGTAATTTTTAAATAATCTTTTACAAATTGAAATAATTTATTTTACAATTATAACTTTTTATTTGATATTAGAGTTTCGACGCATGTATTAGCTCTGCTAGCAGCCGAAAATATACAACCAACAGGATTATTTCTGGAAGCACCATTCAATAACATACAAGATGAATTAACAGAGCATCCATTTGCACAGGTATATCTCAATTATTATTATCTATTTAGATATAAATTGTACTATTTCCAATAAATGTAAATTAATTTTTATGCGTTTTACGCAGATATTCAAACACTTACCATGGTTCCATTGGATGGCTGTTGAACCATTTTATAAGAATAATTTGCGATTTGAGTCTGATAAACATATTATTAAAATTGATTGTCCTATTATGATATTACATGCTGAAGATGATGGTGTAATTCCAGTTTTCTTAGCAGAAAAGGTATGATTATAATATTATTATTTAAAGATTTTTTTTGTACAATTATATAGACCAGATTTGTCTAAAATTTAACTTGCGAGTTAAACGCTTCTTTTTATTCATCTCATTAAGCGAGATAGATAGAAAACAAAAGAAATAAGATGCCATAGTTCTGCCCAGTTATAAGTTACTCTAGCTGTTCTAGCCTCTATCCCTTTTTGTTTTCTAGTCCAATGAGGCGGCGGAGAGATGAGAATGTTTAGCTCGCGAGCTAAAGGACAAGCCTGAAATAGTTATTAAAAAATTAATATCACAAATTAATAGAAATTAATACAAGTGATTTCATGTTTCAGCTTTATCAAGCAGCATTAGATAGTTTTGGAAATAATACAAATCGTATCCAGATGATAAAAATAGATTCATCCTATGGACTTGGACATAAATATATCTGTAGATACAAAGAATTACCTGATATAATTAAGTAAGTTATTAACATATTTCTAAAATAAATGCAATTCATTTTTTTCTGTTATGAAAATTAATATTGGAATCTGTAGAATTATGTCATTATTATGCTTAATATTTATATTATAATGTTTATTATACTTTCAGGACATTTGTCGTCAAAACACTCGGAAATCTGACTGAATAATTGTATTTAGGTTAGAAAATTTAAACTGTAAATTATTTCGTAAATTATGATATAATGTCAATTATATGTCATAAAAAAATCTGTAGTCAATTTTATTTATACATAAAAAGTAATACGTTTATAGAATTCCAGTTAAAGATATTTAGAATTCTAGTAAAAGATAAAGTATTTAAAGAATACACATTTTTAATATACTTATTTTTTCTTTGGATTCTTAAAAAATTTCTTGCGATAAAAATTTTGTGCTCTTCAAATATTATATTTTTTAAAAATTTAATATTTTTAATGTCCTGTAATTGTATGTACAATGTGAGAGAAACTATAATATCAAACGTTTAATTTATGCATTCCATTTTTTGTATATAAAGTTTATTTAAATTTATACAATGTAAAATTTATTTAAACAGTATGTAAACTTTTAAATGTGATATTGTACGAAATAATATTTCTCATATATTCGAAATAACATTTCTCATATATTCACAGTCTCTTGTATCATGAAGAAATTATACAAAAATATTGTGAAAAAATTATCTGTTAAATAAATGGAAATACATTAATAGTATTATAAGTGAATAATATGTAATTGTAATATTGCAATACTAAGAAGATTATTTGTATTAATTCAACATTAAGGGGATGATCGATGTCAAGAGTATAGATTTTTTAAATTCCAAATAAAGAAAGTCAATAATAGTGTCAATATCTTCAAGGATGTATTAAACGTACGTCTCTGCAAAAAAAAATTGGAAATATGCTTAATATTTACATTTCAAATAAACTATATTATACATATGAAAGTTGTATGAATAAGATTATATTTTGGTTTAATAACATATTTTTGTAGTTTATTTTATTTGTTACTATTTTTATTAAAAATTAAAATTTAAAAAATGATAAATATTTTTTTTTGTAAATATTTTATTATAAATATTCAAAATAATTTATGCAAAGTTTCATTGCAATTCATTGACTAGTTACAAAGATAAAAAAACGAACAAATATTTTGTTTATTTACTGGACTAGTTTATGCATTACAATGTAACTATACCTAAATAATCTTGAATATATTGGGTCATCTAAAAAGTATCCGCGGTTTTTTATCACTAGATGGTGTTGATGGTCAACACCATTTAGTGACAAAAAACCGCGGATACTTTTTAGATGACCCAATATGATGAACTTCTACTAAAAAATTGAGATTTTTATTATTTATTTTATAATATATTTCCATATTTTTTTAATAGAGCACAGATTAAAAAATAATATTATTTACTAAAATAACTTACGCCCGATGTTCATAGTCGGACCTTATGACTTAAGACTGTCTCAAAATAAGAACAGATTATGAGGGCCAATTCCAACGCCAGTTACTTTATCCGTCGATTAACTTTAAGTATTGCCAACTGCTAAACTGAAAATTCATCGTCTCTAATTTCGAAAATATGTATTTAAAAATACATACAAATATAAAAAATAGTCAAAAAATATATTTACATTTCAATGTTTTATTTATTATCTTCACACTTTTTCTTTACTATTACTAACAAGAATAACAGAAAGACAGATTTTTAAGTCTTACTATTGGCTATTCTGGTGATGAAACGACGGATAAGCTTAAGGGTGCGATTACATGTAACGCGGTACAGAAACTAGTAGCGTTTTCTTTTGGGATACAATGAGTGTATCCTCGCATTACATCAGTTGCATGTAAATGCTGCATCAGTGCTGCACTACACAAGTGTACATACACCATGGTGTACACTACTTCATACCATCGTGTTTAATTCTGCTTCCATTTTCAAATTTTTAATCACTAGATCTACACCGTCTCTTTGAGATCGTGTAGCAAAATCCCACTTTGTGCATAAAATTTGCATTACACTATATACCCACGAAAACACATTATACTGAATGAATTCGCCTACCAAAGAAACACGCTACACTATCTGAGTGTGCACTGATGGGTGATAGTGCAGCTAAGAAAAAACGCTATAGGAGAACCGCGCAAACCGTATCGTTTGCTTTTTTTCTCCTCTATTACATGTAGCGCAGTAAGCGGCACAGGCTTAGTTTCTACCGAGGGTTTAATCCGAATCAGGAGGTCGATTCTGTATTTTCAAACAAGGTGAAAATTACAAAAGCGAGCAAATTTATTAGGTATTGAATGAAATAATCAGTATTCTAGTAAATTCGCTCATTTTTATAATTTTCATTTCATTTTAAGATACATCGATCCCTAGAATGTAAGAACCAATCAACTACAATCGAGCATTTCCCTATCGTTCGACTGTAACAGGGGAATATTCGACGATTGTAGTTGGTTGGTTTTTACATTCTGATCTGGATAAACCTTTGGTGGAAACTAGGCCAGTGACAAATTCATATTACTAAACACTTTTTAATAAAATTGATTTAAATGCAATTATTAATGCTTATTAAGTAAATTCGTTGAAAAAATAAGAGTGTGATGAAATGTGCATAAAAATAAGTTAATATATTTAAAAAATTCATATTAAAGTTTATTTGTCATTGCACCCTAACTGGCGTTGGTGAAACTAGTTCTGAGTACCGCCCTAAGATCCAGATAGTAAATCGACATTAAATTAAGATACTAAATATGTAGGTAGCATTATAGTATAAATGCATACTAAAGAGCCTATAATCAGAGTGGCGCCATATGAGAGATGACGTTATATTTTAGCGAAATTCTGCGAGAGAGAAAGAGATATACGATCTCAGTTATCTCAGTCTATCCAACAGACTGTCAGTTTTAGAGTTAAGTGCAACAGCATTGA